>NW_015374011.1:1790156-2087906 GCF_001272555.1 Dufourea novaeangliae | reverse complement strand
TGTGTACGTACTACCACGTTGCTCGAAGACAGAAATAGAAATGAAGTAGTGTATTTTGACTGATATATTGCACACCACGTACAATGTCGTATAAGAACGCATTTCGCGACGAGTAGTTTTTGCGTCAAAGTGACATAAAAGGTAAAACAAAGATCAGTATACGAAGGTTTCTCATCACCCGCAGATTGTCGTAAAGCCGAACGGGTTTAAAAAATAACTGCGTTGCTCATGGGCGTTGCCAGGTTATCAGTTAGGGGGAGGCAATGATTAATAATTTTTACAAATAATTTTTTCTTCCGCGAAGGGAGGCGGAGGGGTAAAGTCCAATTTTTTTCTGTAGCGCAAAACCGAATTTTTTTCGTCCAGTGGAGCGTTGGGGGCGGGGTAGGGCACGTGCCCATCGTATTGTTTAAACATTAGTTTCTGCGTTGCGATTAGTTTAAGTTATTGAATGCGAATTTCATGCTAATATTTATTATTAAAATTGTAAAATTTTTGTGCAAGGAGAATAGATGTGCAACTTGTGATTCCATCTATCCTCCTTGGGTCTCCATTTGCAGCAACCTCCACGTGGTGAGACCTGGGCAATTATATTGCTTATCCTACAATTACTAATTGTGTGATAAGTAATATGAGCTGATTGGCTGCATATTGGTCGGTAGGGCTACACACGGTCTATTTATACGCGATATACATATAAAAGTCTTGTGTAGGGCTTCCGTTAGTGATTTCGTTAGGAATAATCTATCACATGGGCGGAATTATCTCAGTGATAATTGTGTGCTCATTGATACTGACTTAGGTTGTTCAATTCAACAAAAGAACTGTTTGGTGCACTGTGCACAGTGTTCCACTAGATACATATGCATGTATGTACATATTATGTACATAATCCTTGATGTTGAGCCATGTACCGGGCTAGGTGTAAGCTGAATAATTGGCTACCAGTTTGAGCAGTTAGCCACGGGTGGCGCCACCAGTTCAGCACGCTATCTTAAAGCCGAAATGATTTTTGTAGCTTTGTACATTACACAGTTTGATATGGCCGAGATGGCAATCATTAATCGTAGCAGGTTTACCTGTTCATTGAATTGCGATAACCCTGCTCTATCAACTGCTCTTTTTTTACTAACCGGTACAATAGATGCTTCAGAAACATAAATTAAGCCCTGAGGATTGTTATTTCAAAGTTCAAATTTGCAAGGAAATGTGTTTTGTAACAATTTTTTGTAAAATATTTTATTTAAAATACCGGAGAAAAAGCGGCAAGAATCATTTATGCTTGGAAATCGGTTAGATTGCATTGTTGCGCGACCTAGTGACGATACCTATATATATTTTCGGGAGCATAACGATACATTTTACAAATCAAAGTCCGCAGATTCGACTATGGTGCGTAATTTTCTATTGAATTTTTGACACTGTTTCTAATCGTCGTGGAAATTTAGAATCAATGATTTAAATGAATACGGATTACTATTGCCTACCTGGTTGTTTAGTAATATGTTGCAGTGACACTATCCTATGTAGTAGCTTATTATTCGCTATTAATAATGAACGTGGAAAGATGAGGATATTGGAACCTGAAATGAAGTTGTATGTTCTGCGCAGCAGCAACAAATTGATATTTTGCAATGAAACAGGTGACCATTAATGATAGGAAAATTCAAATCCGTAATGATCCTTTTACAGTCCTAAGAAGCAGACGTAATGTGCGTATATTTACTTTAGTACCCACCTGTTGCCGTAACCCAGTTTCTTACGTATAGCAACTGGGAAGTTTTTCAACTTTGCGAGAATTCCTGAAATTCTACTGACCTTTATGTCGCATTCGTGTAAGAATGCTTGATTAGAACAAGTTGTGATATACATACGGGCCCGTGACAGTGGTACCGTTAAAAAAGTTGTAGGAAAAAATCATGGATAATTCCAAATGTTAGATAATTCCAATAGTTTAGACACAATCGCAATTCTGATAGAAACGGTGTAAGAAAAAGCATGGAGTAGTATGTAATTACATACATGTGTAGTAATGAAGGAAACGTCGGAGTAGCATAGATTGTGCAGGCTTGAACAAACGTATAATCGTTTAAGCTACGCGTTCTATGATTCGTGAAATTCGTTGGATAGTTCGGCTTGGAACATTCGGGGTTATGTATCTATACGTATATGTATGTAGCTCTAATAGATATACGCAACCATCTAGCAGAGAAGTTGTCCCAGCCGTGCGTCCCTTTCGAATAAAACCTGTGTTGAATTCAATCGGACTTGCTATTCTGTATTTGCATACAATCGCTATTACGTTTGATCTCGTGCAGCTAACAAACATCACTTAGCTGGGTATCGTACTATTCTTATACTTTTCATATTGATCCTGGTGCAGGTTAATCTGTTGTTCTGCCCATACTTTGAAACAAGCGTCTCGTTTTACGTTCTCGATTGCTCGATGATTGTGGGTGTCTAATTACGTACACGTGTTCTTAATCAAGCAATAGGATAAGACTTGGAAAACGTTGACAATAAGTAATAGTTATATGTAAAAGTAGACGAAAATATAAATTATAGTCGTACGGCGTTGTGAACGTGGATAGTTGCACGGATAGACGTCCTGACGAGAAGCTTGACGGTAGGAGTGACAGAGTGACATATAGACAAACAGACAGAGAGACAGACAGACAGACAGACAAACAGACAGACAGATAAACAGACAACAGACAAACCGACAGATAGGTAAAAGAGGAAGAAACAAAGGTACAGCGCAACGCGTCACTGGACGTGCACGCACATTGATACCGATATTTATGTCCGCCAGTTAATCATGTCATAGTCGTTTGATTTGTCGTTGGCTTTTATGGAGGGGAATTAAAACGTTCATTTCGCCACAGACACTTGGGCAACAGTGTACTCGTCGACCCGTCAGTGTTGTTTTTGTTATTCCTGTTGCTGTTACTGCTGTTGTAATTGTTGTATGAATTATTTTCTGGACAACCCTTGCGCGATGTAACGAAAGGGTAGGGAAAAGCTTTTTGGCAAATTACACGTCATGTTTACTTGGAAAATTTTTACCTGTGACATGGGCGCGTTATACGCGATACACACCGATAGAATCTATACATATATGTAATTGGAAATGATATTTAAAAGAAACTTTTGTCCCATGTCTTAAACTACAAAAGGTACATGGTATTATGTTATACAGATCGTTGCTGTTTGGAATTAGTAGTAATGATGTAGTGATCCGTAGTCTCATCGTTTAGAATAAACATAGTCATTATTATGGTTTACCTCATATGTTTTCGAAAGGATGTTTCGAAAAGGGAATTAATAGGTAAGACGAGACGCTGCGTAACAGCCATATAGGTATACAGGCACCTGTAGTGCATACAAACTTTTATTGTCTGCTATCCGTGGAAACTTGGTTGATTGTAGGTAAAATGTTGCATTCGGTGGATCGACGCCCAAGGAAGCAAGCAAACCTGAGAATTTCCAATACGTGGGTGTAGTCGCTGGTAGTCGCTTAGGAGAGTTGGTCCCCTGCGGATAGACAGCCGTCTGTCAAGGTGGCCGGTGACACGCGAAGTTGGACGAAGAAGAGAAAAAGTCGAACAGACAGATAGACAGATAGGCCACAGAAAGACAGAAAGTCAGGAGGAGAGAAAGACAGACAGAGCGAGTGTCTCTCGGTTTTCTTTTTAATTCTCTGGATTGGTCTATCGAGGATTCGCGGCAAAGAGGATAAGAACGAGAGAGGACGGAAAGGCGGAATGTGGAAAAGGAGGCATCAGCTAGGACCGCGCACTTCTATCACGTTGGGCGAACGGGCGGACAGTTCCGAGGCGATTTGTCTTTCATTTCGGGTTAATTTATTGCGCCCAACCACCTACCACCTCTCCTCTTTCTTCTTCACCTCTCCCTCCGTAGTCTGACTAGCCCTCCTCACCTATTCTCTCTATCTTCTCGAAACGTTTCTTACTCCGTTGCATTCTATCACCTAGTCCTTCTTTCTTTCTCCGTGTCTTCTCTCGTCTTTCTAGCGTTATTCTCGACTCCGCACCATTCAACCACGCCCCACCCAACTAATGTCCCACATAAAACTTGGTATCAGCGATCCTCAAACGGGGATTTACAATCCCTTCAAGCACCGCTGTCACGATAAATCCTCCAAGGCGACGTCGATATATCTTGCGCGCGAATACTTCTGTCCCTAATGGATACCCCTCGGTACATACAACGAACGTCGAAGCCGACACCAGTCTAGATCTTCCGTACGTATACATCGGTACCAGTCGATTCGTCGTTCTAGCCGTTCTTTCCTTTGTTCGCCTTTCAGGCTGTGTATATGTAGGTACTGTATATGTACGCATGTATGTATATGTATATATTTCAAATACCAACTTCCTTGGTATCTGAGCATCACGCTGCCTGGAATACTTTTGTTCTCCTTTTATTTCGTTAAAAAATTCAGAAAGTGCGAATGGACTCGGTGCAGTTATTAGTCAGGAGATTCTTGTATTGTAAGTTGCTTTTCTCTTAAAAAGTCTTGTATCAATTGAGTCGATGGTTATTCGCTTAATTTTTTTTGGGAAATGTCTGTTTTGTACACGAGTGATGCGTTTGGCCGATATTTTCTACTATTTTTCCATCACGTTCATTTTTTCGTCTTTCTGTTGTTGTGGTAATGGTTCGGGCGAAGGAAAGAAACACTGGTAAAGATCTGCAGGAAATATATTTTCCAGGTTATAACGCCATCCTATTAGGGCACTCGTCGACGACAGTTAATAAGAGTAAAAGCACGCGTTCCTGCAATTAAGAGCAGTAATAAGCGCCTTAAGGCCAATAAGATGTTTCCTAATGGAACTAGCTAACAACGTTGAGCCAATTATCTATGCGCGCGCATTAAAACGAACACAAGTACCTATTCGCAGCACATACGATGGAACGTAATACGTAAGTCGAATACATTTGTATCCGATTGTATCCGACCTGATTAAGATTTATCCGTGATGATTTTATTCCTGGTTCCATGACCTCTCGGCAAGAAGGGTGGTATGCCCACGATTTGTTCAACTTTGATGATATTAAAACGATATCGCGTTTCTTTCAGCGGGATGGATGGAGAGTAGTCGGCATTTGGAGGAAGGAAGTTAGTTGTCGTCTTAACAAGGTATGCGTGTGGTCGATCGGAATAGTTGCAGCGAAGAGTAGTGAAGACGGACTGAGAGACGGACGAATAGATGCGAAGGCAGAGGAGAAAGGGTTGTAGACGAGGAAAGCCCAATGGCTTCTTGTCGGAGGCTTTTGGCATAAGTCCTCGTTATGATTCAACGCGCTTTAAGCCGGCATTCACGGACCTCGAGCTTCTCTCGACCCTTTGCCTTTCTCTCCGCCTCGCTAATTCTCCTTGCAAGTTCCTTGTCGTTTCCGTATCTATATTTTCAAAGCAACGATACAAAGAAGCTGAACTCGACGTTGAAATCACGCAAAATTGAACGATTAATCGCCGAAAGTTTCGAATATCTTTTTTATCGATTCCGATGGATTACATAACTATAATATAATCGGCTCAATTATTAACTTGCCAGTTGCACCCGTTCCTGCAACCTCACCTAGACCTGAGATGGTGTAATATATGGTAAAAAGATTTCACACGAAGGTAGAGAACCGAAGTCGAGTGGAACATGTTACGCATACTGGAAGGATCGAGGATGGCAAGTTGCGCGTGTACTTGATCTAAGCTGGATGCAGTTGCATTTGCAATCGTATTCGCAATCGCAATCGTAATCGTAATTGTAATCGCAATCGCAATCACAGTCGCAGTCGCAATCGCATTTGCAGTCGTATTCGCAGTTGCAGCAGTTGCACGGTGCAAGCTGGACAGTGCAGAGGGAGAGAGCGAGCGAGTTAGCGTTGTTTTACCGTAAGGGGTTAATTGCATTGCCAATAACAGATAATGCAACAATCAATGATTTAAAGGAGGTGGGGTCGGGAACGAGGTCGGAAACGGGGAAGGGGACGGGGCCGTGGGGTGGATAGGGGTAGGGTGCAGGGGGACAGTGACGGCGATGGGGTTGGGGATCCGGATGAGGAGGGAGACGGGCACGGGGACGCAGACACGGCACAGGGTGGGAAAGGGGCAGAGGGTGAGAGTGAGGAGGGAGGGGGGCGTGAATGGGAATGGGAACGCGGAACGGGGTTGGAGAACGGGACGTGGTCGAGAATGAGAATGAGGATGATGACGGGGGTGGAAGTTGAGAGTAGATAGAGGTAAAAGCGCTGAAGAGCAGTATGTGGGATAGGGGTAACGAGTAAAACGCAAAGACAACCGGGAAAAATGGAGGGGTGTTGATGGGAATAGTAGAAGGACGTCTCTACGACTTTTGCGTCAAGTATCGATACCATCGGTAGGGAAGATTATCTTCCTCCCTTTAAATCGTTTAGATAACCAGTCCTGTGCATAATTTCCATCTATAGAACGAACGATGTTTACACCGCGTGTCCATTTGCTGATTTAAGCAGCCCCAACAGGGTCACGGTAGATTATCCTATTGATACTTGACGTCGTATTTGTCGAGGGGTACGAAACTCGGTAGCCACGAACGTCGAAGTAAGATCGAGTCTAATATCTGGTATTTTGTTGTATCGTTACTTCGGGGTGTTTCGATCGCGGTTACATTCTCGTCGGTGAACTTTTCTGCGAGATACCGTCGAAATACCGTCTCCTGTACCGAGGGAAGAGAGTAATGCCCGACAGAAAATTAATATGGACGAGATTTGTTGTTATTGCGGGACAAGTGAAAAGAAAAGAACGGAGGAGAAGAGATTGGTGCAGGATGGTAGTGCGCGGAGGCTTTCTCAGGGTTGAGAGCAAACCCATTACTTACTATAACTGCCGGCAACGGGGTAGGGCTGACCGTGGTAGGAGTTGCTGTCAAGCATCCATCATCGCGACTAATGGCTCCACTCTCCTGCCAATAACATCCGGGTGCGCACCTCCAACCGGAAACCCCCACAATTTCGTCGCTTTGTTCGATCTTATGTCCAGCTTTTCTTCGTGAACGCGTCTTTTCTGTAAGCGTGTATACGCGAACGAGGACTAGCGCATTACTTCGAAACGCAGCAACTCTGAGGGAAACTTTGACGTCTAATGAAACGCGAAATAGAATGTCTGTATTGTCAAGGGGAAATTTTGATAATCTGTTCTGAATAGATGTTTACGGAGAAACGCTTTGATTGTTGGTGAACTGGATTCGTGTTATGGGGTCCGAGCTGCCGTGCTATGTAACGGCAATGGTCAGATAGTTATTGCTGAGCGATTCGATAGGTGGATAATGACGAGTAATGACACGTCGCGGTGGGAATCGAAGCTATCTCCATCTACGTCCCTCTACGTCTCTCTATGTCTCTCTGTGCCTCTCTGTCCCATTACGTGGCCGGTGCAGTTGTTGTTGTTGTCGTTGTTCTTGCTGGTTGCCCTCGGTGTAACATAGCGTCCACGACGTTCGCGGCGTTCGCTGCGTTTGCGTTGTTTCACGGCCTCTCGATCCCTCTTGTTTGTTCGCGCTCTCTTTCACCCCTACGCCACGGCTATCCACCCCCGTTTCTGCGCCGCGCACGAGCTTGCGGATGTGGATACGAGATTGCGTCATGCATATGCAGCTGCATTTGGCATCGGACTATGCCCGTCCGTCCAATCACTGCCGTGAAACTTGATTGTCGCCGATTATCCCCCGTCGATCGACCTAATAAAACGCGAATATTCCCGGACATTACGGTCGCGCCAACATCTCTCTTCGTTATTAATCGGAATCTTGTGTACTTCCGAAAAATTCACGAGGAACACGTGTATGTGATACACTCGACTGAGAATTTATCAACATCCGGAAGATTCAAGAACTTTCTTAGGGCTCAATCGAATCAATCGATTAAATTAAAAATGGATATTGCGAAAACGATTTATCGTAATGTGTCTTCCATTTGTCGTCGGTCAGCGAATTTTTAAGTAGGCACCTAATGCGATGTGGGCCGTGTTGTACTACTGAACGAGGACATTGCAAAAGCCGAACGGCACACGACGGTACCAGAAACGATGTCGTTAAAAGGTACAATGAAATCGAGTAAAATCACGAATCCTCGACGATCGTTCTCGGATCTGCCGCGAAGATTCAGCAGTTGTTATCGGTTTGCGAACGGAGGAAAGCAGTACCTGTTGCATACGTCAGTGATTCTTCTCGCGCTGCGAAAAATTCTCTCGTGACTTGCGAAATCTTCCGTTTATTCGATGAAAACTGTCTTTCTCGATAGCACGATGCGTTCGATTCGATAGAAGGACGGCACAACCTACCCAGAAGAAAGTCCCGTCTTTTGCCCAACTCGCGTTAGTTTCTTAGGAGTGTATGATAAGCGGGCAGCAGAGGCGATCGGAAAAACCGTTGGGTTCGCGGTATCGACGACTAGTCGTCGGAGAAGCAAATCGAGATCAAAGGTTTCCTGTTGTTTGCTTAGAAAATGGTATCGTCGCGGTGGTTAGTGAACGTTGTCGCACGGTAAGGTGGACTAGGAATATTGGTGGTGTGCGCCGTCGAACCACCGGTTATCTTGGCAATTAATATGATTGAGGAGGCATCTCTCACGTCTCCGTAATATCCAGCAATGGCCCAAGTTCTGATTGCTTTCCCCGTTCCACCCACGCTTTGCTTCGCTATCTCGAATACCATAACCCTAGCGCGTTTCCTGGCTCCTTCCACGATGAGCCGAGTTAACGAAACTGAGTTACGGCACCTTACGCGGCGCACCGTGTTCTCTACCACTGACAGTCGGCTCTCGACGCTTTTTCGGCCAGACGGTGATCGACGCCTGTTGACCGGTTCGCAAGCCCATCGGTACCGACGGTGATGGAGTAGATCAAGAGCTCTTGGAAATATACAAACATCAAGCAAATTAGTGCCAAGATTCATACGAAGAATTCATTTCAAGTTGAACGTTTGTTTAGTAACAAACGTATCCGATCGAAGATGCATGGAAATACGCTGTTCAGATAAGGGAATGGCCATTGCTAATTGCTCGAATTGAGTCAAATGTTTTGTTTCATAGTTTGTATAGTTTGCAGAGAACGGTTGAAAGGAAGGTCTATCGCGAAAGAATACGACGATAGAGGTCGGAGCAGAAGGAGGAGGACGAGGAGGAGGAGGAGTAGGAGAAGGAGGAGGAAAGGACGCTGAAGCAGCGAGATATACCATATACCTAGAGAGCCGTAGGAGCGTGAGGGTGCGAGGAGCGAGCATCACACTGAAAGCGGTACGTGACAAACCGGCACCAGTTCTTATCTGTCGGTCCCGTTCTCCGTCCCCGCGATGCCACGGATTCTACGGTGTAACCATGATAATCCGAACGTTCCACCCTCGCTCGACGTTTGCCAGGCAACCTCTCACTCTGTTTTCTTCTTTTTTTTTTCTTTCCGGTGGTTTGAAACGAGAACGGCGGCCGCGCATCGGTGGCAACAGAAGGAGCTGTAGCGGCCGTAGCGGCAGCGGTAGCGACGGTGATACTGGCAGCAGGAGCAACGACAACGCTGCTGGTGGTGGCGACGCTGCCAACGGCACCTTTGTCTCTCCTCCTCCGATGTGCTCCGGTGGTGGTGGGCTAGGTGCAGCCAGCCTCCGGCTGGCGTCGGTTGGTTTCTCTACCTTATAACCGGTATGTGACGTTATAATCGTGATCGTGAGGCTACCTACCTACCCCTGTCTCGTTCATCCCTCTCGCTCGTGCTTACCGTACCAACACCTTCACCCGCTATTCCACCCCTTCACCCTGTTTCCCGCGTTCTATCTCCGACTACGGAGGGAACGGAAAGAAAGGAAGAGACGTAGAACGTGCCTGCCTGTCTCTACCCTTACCTCAAACATAGCCTAGCCACCCCTTATGAACGAATACGCTTCTGTAACCGCGTTTGTATGCAAGTATCGCAGCTTTAGACTAGAGCACGATCGTCTCGTAAACTCGCCAGCTTGGAATCAAATGCCTCACCCTTGGTACACTCGGTTCGTGGCTATGTCATATTATATAATATTATACATATAAGGTAAAATTCAAGGTTTTAACATCCGTTTAAACGTTACACAAACAAGAATCGACGTATTCGAATGTAAAATTTCATATTACGGGGATAATTGTTTTCGATACAATGCGTGTAGCTAAACGTTGAGGGTCTGAAATGCCAGGGGCATTTGTCGGTGGTAAGAAAATGAGACAAGTTTTAACGGGAAGTACCTATTCTTTGAATGCCCTTCTTCGATTGTAAATGGCGAAGTATGTCGTTGAACGTCCGTACGAAACCAAGCTACTGGATTATATGCCCGTTTCTTTGATTAACCTCGAGAAAGGAAGAAGGAATCAAAGACGCGACGAACCTTTGTGCCTTGTCGTCGAACGAAAGAACGGAGGACGTTAGATTCCTTCTATTCTTTTACTTTGTACTTCGGATTGGAGTTTTCGCCGCGGGTATACAAGATTTTCATCTTACTTTAGTAAGAGATGAAAAGTTTTTGCATGCGATTCGAGTTTTTGTCAAAAATTAGGCACCGGTAATGTTTCGGTTTGTAATTTGATGAGCAGCTGAAGAAGTAGGATGAAACACGATGAACGGACGAATCGGTCGTGAAAGCGGCCGAGTTCGGTGGTAGCAAAGCCAGCTCGTCGAGTGTATAAAACGATAAATAGCCGCGTCACGAGCGCGATAGAGAAAAAAGAGAAAGACGGCAAGTTTGTGTTGGCGACAGAACGAGAGAACGAGAGAACTAACACATGTCTGTGTCACCGTCGTCTCTCCTCCCTGAATCCTAGAATTTATGTCGGTCAGTGAATCACGTCAAAATTTGATTTGTCGATGGCTTTTATAGCGGCAAGTTATTGCGCGCGCGTTAGGTACAAATTCGGTATGGTATACGTCGACGATGTTTCAAACATTTCCACTTTGTCGGTGGTGTTGCGTTTCCAAGGAAGAGGATTGTTCGTTGAGCTCATTCGAACCGATGCGTATGTGCACCCACACTGTACGTGTGTGTGTACGTACACTGTCTTCTCTCGCGACTAACTTGTCGCGTACTGATCAATTAACGTTCACCGGAGCTGTCCGGTGAAAACGTTTTTTTCGGTGTATCTACGTACACTAACTCGTTATGGATGTGTAATTGCTCTATTATTTCGTCTAACATGTATGTTTCACTTGTTCGAATAATTATCTTTGACGGGTATTCGTTGAAGGGACAGAAACGTACACGATAGTTGGATCGATTCATACGAGCAAGTGAATTTTTAATACGCGGCCGAGTATTTACCTGGAAAGTACGAACGGATTTTCGAAACGTTGCCGCGACTGCAGTCAGGCGGCACCGACGGGAGATACGCATATATCAAGCGAGCACAACGAATATATCATTCATAATTTGTTCGGAACGGTTGATTTGTAGCCCGCGACGTGTGGCGTCGAGCTGTCCCCCCATACGTGTTTCTGTCTCTCCCTCTCCTCATCTCGTCAGAACTATTCTCTCCCACCCCTTTTGCCCTCTCACACCCCCTCCCTTTTTCTCTCCTCTCTCCTCCCCTCACTCTCTCTCACTCTCTCTCTCTCTCTCTCGCTCCCTCTTTCTCTCTCAACGTTATTCATTCACACGCGTACGCGTACATTTCCTCTTTACCACTCTACGCTCTCTTCCTCCCGCGGATTTTGAATACCTCCCTTCCGCACTTTCTCTGTCTCTGACGCTCTCGTTGCCACCCAACTATCCTCCTCTCCCCCAACCTTTTGATATATCCACGTCGGGCCACGTCACGCGGCATTCTATCCCCCTGAGTGTAGATTGAAATTAATACCCAATAATGCTTGTAAATCATTAGGGAAATGCACGAGCCGTGTTAAAACCGCGCCTGCATCCACCGTTGACGGTGTTCGTTCTATATTTATTCAACGATGCTTTCGTCGATCGAGAGGGGTCGCGTAACGAAAGTTTGTTTCGACCGTCTTTTAAATCGTAATCTGTTTTGTTTGACGACGATCGGAGAAGAATCGCTGGAAAGTTAACGACAACGATGTCGAAGGGGAAAAAGATGATGGAAAGGTGAAGAAATACCATCGAGGATTCGATGGGAAGAAGTACACGGAGCACCCAAGGAAATTTAGGTACATACTTAATCTGGTGCTTCGTTATGGTAAAGCCATAACGACTAACTTGGCTGTATAGGTGCCGAATGTTCAGGACCGAGTATATTACATTGGATATTGTAGAAGTGATACCAAACCAAGCCAATGAGCAAACACTAGTAAATCAAGATTGTCGGTGATTTGTAGCGGTCTGAACGTCACAGCGAATTCGGGTTCTAAGTTTCGGCCGATCTTCGTTGCGGTGGTGGTTTCGTTTCGTGGTTAAAAGGAACGTTATTCTCTCCTCGTGGGGCTTAGTAACGACGCCAAGTCGTTGAAAATCGTAGCTGGTGCGTCGATCCGTATGTATTTTTTTGTTGTTGTTCACACGGAACATCGGCAACAGATTCAAGAGCGATCCGAACGACCATGTTTTCTTGCGGTTTCGAATGCAAAGACTAAAAGTTCGACCAGGAGACGCGCGTAGATGCAACAGGTGGCCTATAAAGCGTGGACGTCCGTTTATCAAGAACGAACGAGTGCATTCGCATTGACTGATGGATGTTCGGGTTCATTGTCACAGGTAATGGTGACACGTGGCTCGTACGTATCGACTTTAAATACGAACGACAACCCATATCGGATACAATTCGACTTGTCGCTGTCTAAAGAATACGTTGTGAAATTTGTTTGTCCCTGGAAATATTTGCATCGAGTGTAATTTATTCAAAATGTGTTGTCCATCGAATCTACAAAACCATCGTTTATGGTTGTTGTGTCGCTATCGTTTCGGGACAAGTACATACATACATACGAGGATACTCGAATCTTCGGTATTCAATACATACCTATATTTAACTTTATTAGTATCAATAAGGAGTGTTCCTAGTTTATTATTGCTACGGGACAAATCATGTTAACCGGATTAGGGCAGGGTGGGGGTAAGTTTAATCGGCACTCAGGTGAGAGATGATGCCGACAGGTGCAAGACGGGACGATGCAACGCATCGATGGCTAGGGTGAAGTCACAGCACGCAAAGGTACCTTAAGTTACGAAACGTTACATCCGGGTGAATTTAGAGACGAGGAGGGTCCACCGAGGCTCTGCATCATAGTCCCGCGCCTGGCTTGTCCCACGGCGATAGTAAAAACTTTTACGCTCCTTATAATTATGGGTAATTCACGGTAATTAACGAGGCTGCTCAGAGTTACGCTGGCAATTTTCTGAGTAATATTTCTGCGACGATAATATCGCGTTTTCCTACGCCACCGGTTTCTCGGTAAAAGAACCAGTTTCTTACCTGCTTACAGCTACACTCGTTCTGTTTAATCTTTCATCACCTTGCATCCGTTAACCTTTTTTTCTGTATTCGGAAAAACAAGCGCGAAACGTTCGACTATCGAATTTCAGCGTCGAACTATTCAACTCGGGAATCTGATGGCGTTCGAAGAGTACGGTGCAGTTGTAGGAACGTTTCGTCGAGCGATTATTCTAGATTCCTGGATATTCAAAGAAATTGCCTGTATTTTCGCGGACATATCGAACACGAGACGCATTCGACAGATTTTCCAAGGATTCCGGCAGACTTTGTGGACGCGCAAACGACAAACTGCAAGGATCCGCTCTTTGAATTTATTTGATCGTTTTTGCTGGAAATGATGTTCCGTAACGAGACGTAAATTTGAACAGCCATGGTAAACAGGATCGTATATAATGCGAGCGTACTGGTTTTTCCGTATTTATGTCGTCTATTCCAGTTTCTACACGATAGTTTGTCAAGTTACAGTGAAATAGAATTTGCGGGTCGTTTCTATTATATTTATAGTTCGTATGTTTAGGTTTACAAGTGGACGTTGCTGAGTCTACGGGTAGAGTATGCGGGGCAATGCGTTGAAACGAAGCTAGTTACTTTTATCTGTTTCCGTCGTTTGCGATCGTGTCTCATCTTGGTTGGATCGCGTACTAAACGCACGTGCTGAGCTGAATTCAGCTCTCGTGGGATCTGCTTTCCCTCTCTTTCTCCTCTTGTTTCTGTTCCTCGTTCCGTCACGCTTGCGTTCGTGCTTATACGTGCACGAATAAATACAGACACTGAACAGGTACAGGGTCGAACGCGGACAGACACTCGTGAGTACACGTAGAGAGAGGCGCGCGGACCGATACGCAGAGGTAACTGTGCGCGCGCGCGCGTGTTTTTGTGTGTAGAGAGTTTACGTAGGTAGGAATGGAACGGAACGGAACGTAACGTAACGTAACGGTGTGGTGTGGTGCGGTACGGTACGGTGGGGTGCGGTGCGGTGGTTGAATCGAGTGTAGGGACCACCCGGCCGTTGAGCTGGGTGGAAGCGTGGCTTGTGGGGGTGGCTGCCGGCGCTGCCGGTGCTGCTGCTCGGTATAAGCCAGTGCGCGTCAATAACCGTCCATCAGATGTAATAGCTCCCCGAGACACATCGGTTGCATTTAAATGGCTGCTTAGCCGACTCTGTCTCGACGCCGACGTGGATCTATGGAATTCCATCAAGCTCTACGGGATCCCTTATCGTCCTAGCCGGGTCGTCGCGTCTCGGTCCAAGCGTTCCCGGACTCACGTTATTTTCTTCGCGTGTTCCAATGGAGTGCGCTTTCGCGGTTACTTCCTCTCCCCGGGGAGAAGGTAACTCGGAACTCTGAGCCGACTATCTCCTTTACGAGTTCCTCTACTCTGCGGAACGGCTCGATTTTCGAAACACGGTCAGTCGAGGTATATCGTATGTTTCCTACGAAACCAATTGTCGGACATGGACGGTTTGCAATCGTTGGGAAATCGAAAGAAAAAAATTCTTACTTGGGTGTCGCGCAAACGAATCCTGAGATATTGGCGCGACGAGGATTGTAACAAGGGACACGAGTATGAATATTTAAAAATCAGTCGGTCGACAAAATGAAATGTTCTCGTTGTGTCTCGTCCGCAGATTTGCTCGTCTTTCTACTGTTCGAGGTCGGCGTAACGTCGCGGTGCAGAGCTCCCTCTTGGTCGGTACTCCGAGGCGGCGACTTAATCCCTCGCGGGCGTCGAGGCTGCGGGAGTTAGGCGTGCTCGTTTTGCCCGCAGGATTGCTGTAGAGTAGACGGAGGTGGTGGCGGTGGCGACGGTGGCGATAGCGGAAGAGGGGTACGAGGGGGCAGTTACAGGCAAAAGGATCTGCATGGCGGCTCTACCGCGTCGCAAATCACTTAAACTGCGGCTGGTGGAGCTACGCGAGGGCAAGCTCGACTCTCGGGAGGGAGGGGTGTTGGATAGTCGAGGGTGCAGAGGATGGAGGAGGTGTACGAGGAACAGGGGTAGGAGGAGAAGGAGGCGGATGTGGAGGTGGAGGGTGATTATAAGACCGCTCGGGGTTGCTGGCTAGCGAGGTAGTACCATCCGTTATGACTATAAATCTAAGATAACAATAACGTCCCCCTCACCTCTGAACACCCTTCCCTCCCCCTCCCCCTCTCTCTCTCTTTCTCCCTGTTTCACTCTCTGTGCTCCCCTTTCCCTCAGACTTCTCTGTCTCTATCTTCACCCCTGTTCCTCTCTGTTCTTTCCTATCCGCCGGTTCTCCAGATTCACGTACGGTCCGTCCCTCTGACTGGTCGTTTCTTCGTTTCTTCGTTTCTCTGTATACTCTGACCAACCGATGCGACGGTTCGCACTGCTTCGCGCTATAACTGTTTGTCCGGCTAGCATTAATACTCGACCGTGAGCCAGCCGGTTTCACGGCTATTCGACACACGTGTCTTGGTTGTTAGCGAGGGTTGCGTGCGCGTTGACGCACACGATGACATGAATATGTCTTGGTACGTTGTAGGTATGTGTATATGGGTTTGAAAGCGTGGCATTTAACGATTGTGCGAAGAATCGTGTGGCGGGCCTGTCAAACTATCAAGTTACCAGCATTTTGTGGGTATGCATTGGGCATAACGGAATGAAATCGTGTGTACGTGGGTGGACAGGCGATCGAAAGAGCGACAGGGCGATAGGGCAACAGGGCGACAAGGCGACAGGGCGATAGGGCGACAGGGTGGGCGTGTGTACGTTTTCGTCCACGTTAAGCTCTTCGAAATTGATGCACACCGGTCGCTCGACGCGCATTTGTGCAGTGCACCTGTGAATTTATCGATATTAGCTCGAACGGCCGATACAGCTGGCGCTAACCAAATGGAACCGAATCCTGACCATTATTTCGGAACGGTTTCGGAGGAAAGGAGATACGTGAACGAGTGCGACGTCGAAAGGCCGCGCGTTCACAATCTCTTACCGGTAGCATATCGACGTGTTTCCTATTATTATAAATACCTACCTACGTTGCGCGAATCTATCCATTAAGTGTGGCTTAGGTGAAGCGACCGCTTGGCCCATCTCCTCTTCCGTTGCGTTGCGAGAGTAGATGCAACGAGATAACTGTTTCGCTATAACGTTTGTACCAGCTACGCTTTTAATTGGGCTTAATGCCGTAAACAGCGAGCGCGTTAATGAAAAGTACCTCGACACGGCATTACTATTCGGTACATTAAGTCGCAAAATGAAATTCACAATCGATGACCGCGCTGAACCGTCGGCGAAAGAGTAATAATGCATCGCGATAAATATGTACACCAGTTTATCGTAATAATGAGTTCACCGATTCCTGGGATAAAGGGAGAGAAATGTACATGAGAATGACGGAAGCAGACCACCGTGGCGGTGGCTCGTGTCCGTAGGGCGACGATCCGAGAGCAAGAGAGACGACTAGCGTCGCGTTCACGCATTCGTGGGGGCGAGGGTTGCGAGGTTTGCGTGGGTTGCGAGGGTTGCGAGTGGAGGAGAGTGGCAACATCGGTGGTCCAACCTGGCCGATCGTTCGACGGAGGAGGTAGGGGTAGCTAAAGTTCGTTATTTTATTGGAAATTTTGGCGAGTCCCCGTTCGAATTTGTGAATTGCGACTGTTCGATTGCTTTCAAAGGTAAATTAATATCGCGCCATGAACACGTGCCCATCCGATGCACTGATGAGCTTAATGAGAACTGAAGTAAAGAGCCGTGGATAAATGCTACTTTGATCAGCAACTAATTGGACTCCCGGGCGAAACACTAATTGTCGATGAGCTCAAAAGCTAGGGATAAACATAATTCGTCGAATTGATTTTGGTAGAAGCAATATCGGATAATTTCAAACGAATCGCGGACGATGGTTGATCCGAACTGGAACAAGAGGCGTATCGGTTGTACATGTTTCTAGTTTGTGGATCGGACTGGAAACGTTCGAACTGAATCGAATTGTATCGAGCCAGGACGCGTACCGTCCCATACCGTCCCGTCCCGTCCAGTGCCGTGCTGCCGTATACTGACCCATCTCGAACGTCCACCGGAGAAACAGAGGGTATTCAGAACGTAGCCAGCGAATGTCTGGAAATAGCAAGCACCGGTTGCAACGCGTGTCCGTCCAGAAATAAGGGGGAATCGAGGAATGAAGAGCCGTTTGGGTACATCTGCTACTGCGTCGTCTATCACATCCGCAACAGAACCAGCTAATACACGTATAATTACTCGTGTCTAAGATTTATTTTAATTAGTCTCTATAACTTCTCCTAACGAGCACAGCTCTGATTCGTGGCCCGGTATAGCGGTTCGTTCTCGTGTTAGATTCAAACGTAAGTAACTGAAACACTCACGAGTATTCCAGACAGTAGTCGCTACCATTGAGATCGTTAAATCCTTTGTACATTGAGAATTCACTTTGAAGAGTAGCGTGCTTCTTTCAACAGAAAACACTCGAGATTCAGGTGTAATCGACTGATTAGTGACGGAAGGGTCGGGGGATAGGGGTGGAGATGAGAAGGGTAGGATGAAGCAAGAAAGGGAAAGGTCTTTCTCGTTAGGATAGTTGTTCGGTGTTGCAATGCATTCGCTCCATTAACTCTCTCATAGCCGATCCAACGTCGTGGCGTTGTCTCACACCCAATAAGCCGGCAGTAAATCAGTTCTAGTATCCGCCTTACCATCTTCCACCCTTGTGCTTCGCCGTGCGAGCTGCTCGAGGTTGGAAAGGTGGCGGCAAACTCGAAACTCAAGCCAAACGTACGAACCAAGAGCGAATCCGGCGAAGGGTGGTAGCGGTGGCGGCGACGAAGGCGGGAGTGGTGGTGCAAGATCGCTACCGAACCCGTAATCGGCGTAAACCCGGAGACTTGGACGGTTAGGACCGTTAGGCGGATCCTTTATCGTGCGCGCGTGCGGGGGAATGAGCGAGGGAGTAAGAGAGACGACGAGGGTGTAGGAGGAGGATAGAGATGGAGCATCTATACGTAGAGCAATCCGTATTAGGTTCCTCGCGTAGTCAGTAGTCGTACTTACGAGAGGGGAAACGGTGGTCGCCTCCAGCCTAAATCTATATTTCTATCTTCCATAACCCGTATCTGTTCATCTGCTACCACCGACGTAACCGATGGCGGTAGCGTTTCGCGTAACCTTCCGCTGGTAACGTTTTCTTCCCCTTTCTCACTCCTGCAGCAACTCCTACTCCCGCTTTTCCTCCACCTCCTACTTCTCTTTGCCCCGTCGTTCCACCCTTTCTCTATCGCTCGCATTTCGGTGTTCCGCAACCCCTCCTCTATAGAAGACATACCTACACGTATAGTTTGGTATCTCGCCGGTCGCGTCTCGTATCTAGCTCGCGCTCGACCTCCGACGATTCGAACTCACCTCCCTTCGCCGTGACAAATCCTCGCGCGGTGTTCTTGCCGACCAGCCCAGCGCGACGGCTCGAGCACATTTTCTTGAAATACGACGTCCCTGGGTGCATAAACGCCGTTACTATTCCCACAAATTGTAACTGGTGTTAATTATTGACTCGATACGCACGGGTGTCTATGTATGCGTGCTCGTGTCTTCTCATATCCGGGATCGCAGCTGTATGGGTTCGTCTGTGAGAATAGACGCGCTACAAGTGCGAATATTTCCGCCACAAGGGAAACCAGAGGCGACAGAGTAGGAAATCGAAGACTTAGACAACAACAATGACAACTACAACGATTTCTTGCCTGTACTTCAACTTGAATGGAGGGGGAAGGGTGCGCGTGTCATTTGGTAGGAGAAGGGGCAGGTTCGTCTTCGATACGAGAGACTGCAAAAATAATTAAATTCTCTTCTAGTTATCATCCGGTACATTGTTTGAAGAATATCATTCCAACTTACGTAACTACTAGCATGCTCAATCGTACGCGAATCGATAGTAGACGAAACGAAAAACAATGTTGCAGGTATGTGGGAATTTCATGGGGTTTCAAAGAGAGGTGTGTATAGACGCACCGAATACACAAGCCTCCTGTGAATTCGCAAAACCGTTCTCGTTTGTCGGACCGATCGGACTGCACCAGAATCCGTCCGTCGTTTCGATTTGTTTTACGAAAGGAAAAAGTCCTAAGCAGACGGACCGTGTATATGGAACAGGCTCGGTTACGCGTTCGATGCTATCGTACGAAGCATCCGACTAAATTGAAAGTTCCGTCTGAGAGGGAAATACATTTGTAAATGAAACAGTCGCGAACGTATGCCCCGACAGCCCGCGGCTATTCAATCTAACCGGGGTACAAAGCTAATAGAAATTCTACGTTTCTCGCATAAAGGAAACCGTGAAATAAAATCGAATGTGGATCCTCTTGCACGGATTACCCATAAGTTGCACATCCGATGGTTGGACGTTTACCGAACATTGTGCCGGTATCCGTGAAATCAACTTCCGATTCTCGACTTTACTGGCATCGTCTCGTTGGGACCGGGCCGTCGCCGCCACCGCGCCGCCCAACATTTCATCGCATCCCACGTTTCGCGATTCCTTTATTCCGTTATTGATAACCGATTAAAAGTGATCGGAATGTATATCCGTGAATGGAAGAAACGTCGACCTTTGAGCGTCTCGTGAACGATATTTGAAAAAATTGACAAGCACGTGTACGTGACTGTAACAGTCACGGCTGCAATATGATGTAATAAAAAAGATGACAAATTCGATGGTGCCGACTGACACAACAGTCTACGTGTTGGTAACAGTTTCGGGACAATAATACGCGGTGCTCGCTCCAAGTATTGCGGCGTCGAATTAAGATTCCGCGGAGGAAGCTCCGGAGAATCCTTGTGGTAAAGTAACATGGGCTTAAGTCCTCAAGATAATTTACCGTTCAAACGTTAACCCGAAGCCAGTTCGGTTCGCCAATCCGGAGTGTTTCCACGAGGATTCAGAGGACGGGTAGTGAGAGTACGGGTACTGGGGAATACAAAAGGAACGAGGGACGCGGAAGGTAAAGGAAGAGAGAGAGAGAGAGAGAGCGAGAGAGAGGGTGGGGTGGGAAGAGAGATGGAGGGAGAATCAGAGCAGGCGAAAGACGGTGAGTCTAGGCTCGAGAATCGTGGGATGAGAGACGAAAAGAGCGAGGAGAGTAACGTTTTCCTGGCCGTGACACTGCGACGACGACGCTCGGTTCCCGACCTTTTTGCCCTCGCTGTCGGTGACACATTTCTTGATTTTCAGAACAATGCGACCATAAAGCAACGAAGGCGTGCAAGAATGCGTGGCAAGCAAAAGTATATTTACCTACTGCGCTGTAAATACCGAAGGATACGCGAGAGCAATCGGCTCGTGCGAAATGCTCACCGCGTACAAATCAGTTTTAGGCGTTACCCGTCTCTGAAATCGGCCCAAAGCGACGAAAAAAGAAAAAACAGTTAGTTCGTTTGCAAAGGCAAACGTATATTCAACGTATGTTCAACGTATATTCTAATAGATGGAACAGGAATAGATATCAGAGGAATCGTTTTCCGCTTCAATCTGTTCCACCGAAGAAACCGGTACGAACACCGTCACCATCCAAGTGACGCGGGATACGGGAACAGAAGGGAGAAAGATCGGAAGGTCAGAAGATATTGGCAAGAGCGAAAAAATGAGATAGGGAGCAGTCAACGACAAGACGTTTATCCCTGGTCAGATTGTGGACGATTCCAGCAATAAGAGGCTTCTGTTAGCGAAGGGATCAACCGCTGCGAGATGATTATTTCGTGGTTCGCGGGGATTGAATTCGCGTTGAAGAGTCCTTGGCGGTGCAGTCGGGCTAGTCTTGCGAGAGCGAGGGATCGTTCGTTCGGTTTTTAAATCGGACGCTACCGACCAATAGCATTTTTGCCCACCGTTCCAATCATCATTGACATCGTCGTTGTCCCGGCTATCGGCGTTCATGCCATTACTTTCCGTTGCATTGTCCGAATGGTTCTTCATGGAAACAGCAGTGTCAGCGGTAAATGTTTTTTGTTGCTACACTCGGTACATCTGAACAGAGTGAATGTAGATAGTAGTGTTAAAATGTATCCGTACAACCACAAACGAGTCCCGACGAAGCAAGAAGCTCAGGTTTCTGGCTGTGAAGCCGTTAAAAGTGTCAAGAGTCACGCGAGAGTTTAATCGTGTAAAAAATCGTGTTTCCAATAGCCAGAATGAAGCAGCTTGTAAGATCGAGAGACACGATGCGATTCTATTTAGCGGTGCGTCGTTTGACGGGGTTTATTGGGGGTGCAACAGGTCGGGTTAGACTGGAGTGTGTTCTCTCACCACCATCATTAGTCAACGTCACCACTCTCGATTCTCCCTCTTTCTCACCTTCTCTCTCTCCCGCTCACTATCTCGGTTCCTCCCTCTGTGTGTCCTCTCTCACTCTCTCTCTATCTCTCAGCTTCCTCCAACGCGGGTACTACGTATCTTCTTTGCGTATCCGTTCGGTTGCGTACCTGACCGACTGAATAGTTCGTTACCAACACGTTTCCCCCGTCCGATATCCGTTATCAACACGAGGTCGAGTAGAGATTTGTAAACAGGGGGTTTATTCGTTGATAACGCTTCAACATTTTCTCTGAACGTTTCCGGTAAGAATGGTATTCGAACGAAAGCGACAGAGACTCGCGAAAGGCGAACGCCCTTAAGAAAAGCGAGCGGTATGCACGTGGTTGTACGCAAATGTACGGGGATAGTCACGGACGTTCCAATGATATAAACTGTGCGCGTGTCTCGAAAAGAGATTTCGTGGTTCATGGAAACCGGAAGCCGGCGGACGATCTCCACGGCGCTCGGATTGTTAAAGTGTGCAGCGAATATAGTTATACTCGAATACCGGTAACAAAACGGAGCCGTCGGTCTCTTCTTCGTGTCGGATCACGTAATCCCTGCAGGATCATCCCATTGTTGTTAGCCCGCGTGTGGATAGGAGCTTTGTAGTTTCACGAGCAGAAGCCACGTTGGCGCATCTTTTCCCTACCTTCTATTTCCTGTTTCTACGGTTCTAACGGAGGGGCACATTCCCTCTGCCTCGGTATGTATAAGCTCTTACCAACAAATCCACCACCTCGTTTAGACCCGTACCGAGGATTAGCAGGAAAGCCTTCTTCTTGCGTCGCGTAACGCGCCTGACCGCGTTTACGGTACAATACACGGGGTGCGACGCTCGCAGTCCACGATAAGCCCGCGTGTGCGTGTGTATATGCATGTACAGTCATATTTTCGTGGTCATTCGTATAATCGATATTCATCGAGTTATCGTTTACCTTACTTCAGCACCTGCATGGACTCAGTCAGCGATCAACACCGTGCTCTTTTTGCCGTGGAATGTTTCGTGTTAACAGTATTTTCATCCATCGGAACCGCACACTTGCACGTCCACGATTGCGCGCCACGCCTAACGACGCCTCGGAACGTTCGAGAAATTTGGTAATTGTAACATGTTTGAACTATCCGTGGATCGAGCCGGCTTCGGTAGAGGAAGGTTGAAAGCCGCTGTCAACGTCTCTCAGTGGGCAGCGCTGTCTAGTCTGTTAACCTCGTTATCAACCACCGGCCATTAGGGGTCCAAGGCGACAAAATGCCGAGTAAAGTGCCATCTTTCTCAAACAATTACGGTCCTCGTTGTCGATGTTCCCACCGCACGTACCTTCCTTATCCGCTGGTTGGAATTATCAACGCATAGAATTTAACGACTTAAATCGTACGTGTCAGAGTGACGTTTTCTCCGTGTAAATAAAATTCGTTTAAAAGAACGCGCGGTTAAAAGCATGCACCGTAACGAACATCGTTCCACACAATAATGTAATGCTTGGAAAAATCTCGTGCGACGAAGAGGATGATAAAGGAGGCTGAGAAGGATAATAATAGGAAGTTTAAGGATATGTGGAAAGAGAAGGAGGAATAGGAAGAGGAAGTGGAACGGAAAAATAGAGAACGCTTATATGCCTACTAGAAGAGAAGCGATTTCGTAGAGTGTTGTCGATGAAATCGTAACGATCAACCCTTTATGGAGTTCGAACGTCTTTTTCATGCTCGTGGAAGAATGTTTTTGCGTTGAATGCACTCGAATCGAAAGACCAGCGTGACCGATCGTTGTTTTCGCATTAAAAAATTGGTAAAGTGCAAGTACAAATCATCCATCGAACGAGTGCCGGTTATTTGGAAACGTTGGACCGACCAAAACTGGTGAGAATCGACGAGCTGGCGGGAGAGGGTGGTAGCGGCGAAATTGGAGGTTGGGGGAACAGCATTTGCAGTAACAAAATGCGAAGCGCTGCACGCGTTAATTCCCGTCCATAAAAGCCATCGACAAATCAAACCTACGACATGATTCACTGCCGACATAAATACAACTAGATCAGCGTGTGTACGAGAAACGTGGTATGAGCGATGGGTCGACAGCCGTTTACCCCTGCCTCTCCCGTTTCACCTCTCTCCATCTCTCTCCTCATGCACGTATTCCTTCATTGGCACCGGCACCGGCATTGCTACCACTACTGCTACCGTCACTGCTACTGCTATGGTACCGTTACCGCTACCGCCATCGAGCCTCACCACCAACGCCTACGCTTTCTTGCTTCATGTTCTTCTCGTCATTTTCTCCTGTACGACTTGTTTTCGGAACGACTTTTCGTACGGTTGCGACACCGATTGAATATTTGTTTGGATATTTGTACAAGTATTAAGAAACAAGTAGATTAAAACGTCCTGTACGTTCGACAATGCATGGAACGATTTCGTGATATTTTTTTATGATTGTTTGAAAGAAAATGAAAGAATCGATGAACGGTACCACCCAGTCTGGTTGCCTACATACTATCCGTCAACCGACACGCTGTCGACAAGCCTCGTATACACGGCAGCCAATCGCTATTGGCCTAGAGTGGTCCACGGGTCACACCGACCCTACACCCCCGCGAATAGTTTGGGGGTATAATATGCGGTGTTCGCGGTGATTTATAGGCGCGTAATATTTCGATACAATGGCAGCCGTGTTGGTGGCGTTGGTGGTGTCGGAGTGGTGGTAGCGGCGTCTGTACGGAAAAGGTACGCAGAGGGTACGGACACCCCGCGGGATGGGAGCGCGAACAGAGAGACCGCGATACAGAGCGGAAACGGAAAAATGATGGGAGGAGAAGAGCAAGAGAAAGGATGGTTTCGGGCTGAGAAGTTAGCAGTGTGTGTCGAGCCTGTGAAATGAATGTCCGCGTTTCTTGCGGCACAGACTCTATCACGGTGCTCCATACACAGCTCGACTGCTTCGAACTGGAGGGGACGAGGGGGGTGAGGGATGAGGGAGCAGAGGGACCAGCGGAACAGTAAAAGAGGGTGCCTGTTCACTTATCTCGCAGCCCGTAAATAATAAAAATATAGACATTACGCGACCGTATATCAAGCGGGCGTGTTTGGTTCGTTTTACGTTTAAGATAAATTCACCCACCGCGACGTCGTCCTCCCGACGCGACGTTTGCCCGGAGGAACGAATTAGAAGGGAAGAGGAATGGAAAAACGGGACACTTTGTGTGTCCCTTTCGCAGTGTACTCCTTTCATGGAATATACTTTGCCAAGAGAGATGGGTCGCCAGGTGGTGACCAAGCGCATCGTTCGCTATACCGAACGAAGGATGTGTATGCTAGCTAGTCTAACGAGAAGACGTCGCGTTTTCGAGACGAGCGCAAAAATAGCGCGGTGATAGGGGTGGAGGGTCGTCGGTGTCGCGAGTAGGAAAGTATTTCGCGAAGAATATTCTCGACGGGGAGGAGGGGTAGTGTTGAACGCGCGGAAAGTTCTTTCCTGGATTCTGGTACGCTGGAGCTCGATCCGAACGTGTTTGGAACAACTTACTCTTGCTGTTACCTCTGATCCCTCCTCTTTCTGCTGGTTTGCCCCTCTCTCATTGTCAGCGTGGAATCTGAGTGTGCGCCGTTAAAAGACAAGATCGCCGGGGACGTACGCGCGGCAAAGGCATCGGCACTCCGCTGCCGCTTTATAAACTATTCCTGTTGTCTCCTTGGGTATTATTCCGGGTGCTGATTTATAGATGCCATTAATTAACGGCCGCGCCTTTATTCGGACGAAAGGGATGGACCTATTGCTCACTGGTTAGACGCCAATTCAGTGCCATTGTTCTTGCGTCGTTTGCACACGTACGTACGCACACGGATGCAATCTCGGAAGCAAAGCGTGCGAATACGACGATAATTTTTCGCCCCGTGAAATAAAGTCAGGAAAAGCGCGAGTACGGAGAGAAAGCCGGTTGAAGAGGGCAGTAGGAAGAAGGGGGAAAGAATAGGGGAAGTTCGAAGTGGGCGGGCTCGCAAACGACGTGAGAAATATTTTTCCACTCGCAAAACAGCTTTTTCTGTCTCTCGTTTGCCTCTTTTATTCATAGAGCCGGTCGCGTCGCGCCGAGACGCGTGATCCCGATTTTTACTGCTCCCCTTTGCGTCTGCTGACGCGTCTACATTTTTCCTAACCATTGAGCTCGTTTTCTGAACGATTTTCGGAATCGGCTATCGAATTATACGCGAACTTATAGGTCGCGAAAGAATGAACAGCAGTCAAATACGATACCATATTAGCGTTTCTTCACCGTATAAAATTTCTCTCCTAGCTCACCCCATCGCGCAACTCTCTCCCTGTCGCGGTACTTGCGATCTTTCGTGAACAAGTTCGGGGGGAGGGGGGGCATTGTAAAATTGCGGGCGAATGTAGCCGTTTATGTCGTCGACGATATCGTTCGACGCCTCTCCACTCGTCGATCATTTTTCTGTCAACGAAACGCGAAACCTCCCATCGGCCGATATAATGATAGCTCGCTGAAATTTTCCGCGTGCATTATTCGAGCCGTAACACGTGTTCGTTGTAGCGCGTAATTCGTCCGGATCGGTGGTTGACAGGTGACAGGTCTGACGCAGGTCAGCACGTGACATCTGTCAACTGTGAATGTTTCGAGCAGTGACGGCCACCGTGCACTGAACGCGCGCTGACGTTGTTATCGAGTCGACACTGCTGGACAAGCTAATGAGCTCGGATCGGAGGAAGAGAGTAAAAGAGGTGAAAAAGAGATACGTTATCGATACGAGTGCGGGTTGAAAGTTTGAATTAAATCCAGATCGAAACTTAGACAATGATTGCGAACAACGCGAGGCCCCAGTCGAATCGAGTGATGCTCGAGGACATGGTTTGTCCACGTTTGATCGACACGTTGACGACGATTAGGAATGAATAGATAGGGAACGACCGAGCAACGCGACGCAACGCCGACAGGGCCTCGTAGAAACGTGCACGGGACGTTGTAAACGCTTCGGTGTACCACCACCCCGTGAATGGAGAAAGGGGTGAAGGAGAGCATCAACAGAGAAAAGAAGCGGGAAAGGGAAGGAACGAGAGAGAGAGAGACTCGTTATTTGTCACGGTAAGCGGCCTTTCTCGCAGTATTATTTCCCGCAAAGTGTTATTAACTGCTCTCATATTTCGCCTTTTTCTACCGCTCGCTTGTTTTTCTTTTTTCCCTTTCGTTCTGTCGCTGCTCCCTTTTTGTTTTTAATCGTTAATAGCGCCCGTTCATTTCGGCGCTTAACCACGGCCGTCACGCCTAGTTATTTAGCGGAAACGTCAGTGGTAGAAACGTTACGTTTTTCAACGGATGCGGAAAGTGGAGAGTGTATGGGCCGGATAAAGCACAGCTTCATCCCGCAGCGTATGCGAACGCGTAGTATGTACCTATATTCTGGAATATCGTTTAATTATAACTCGGCTCATTCGGGGATCATACAACGCGACGACAATTGCAAATCCATGCGTACTGCATATTTTAACTGTGAAGGAACGAAAACGTTGGACCGTTATTCCGAGACATTTGTATCGTATAGGTGCAGTTGTTTCATACGGGTGTTCATACAGGTGTAGGTATTTATTAACAAAATTTGTTTCTAATAATGTAGGCCGGAGAATTAGGTGTGTTTGCGTAATTGATAGAAACTGACAGTTTGGTAAGCGGATAAAGTGGATAAAGCGGATAAAACGGATAAAACGGAAGGAGGTAAAGGCGGTTTTGGTTTCTGGCTACGGATAGTTGCAAATCACTTTAAGCGTACAGGGAACAGTTTGGAGGCGTTAATGGTGTCAAGTGTCTCGTAATATCGTGGCTTCGACTTATTGTTAGACCCGTCGTGGTTAGGCTGTTTAGGAGGGTGTACGGAAGGATGATTATCGGCGGTGTACGCGTTCGAGACGATATGCTTCCTAAAGAACACGATGTAGGAAAGCGAACAGGTACCACTGTTAATACGCAGGAAGCACGTAGGCGCATTTACAGTGGGTTCTACGAACCGACGTTATTTCTATCACTGAAAAAGAGACGCCGATAAAAAATGCCGCATGACCGTTATGCGGCAGTGTAGGTGGATGAGGGTGGTGGTCAACGTAGCGAACTGAAATCGACATGACCGTTCGGTACAAAATTTATTTATTATTTTTGTCGTGCGATTTTGTATCGTGCCCAACTGCGGTGAAATTAAATTATTATTTTGCTGGTATAAATCATCGGTCGGTTGAGTAGGAGGGGTAAAAGTGAGGGAAGCGAGGCAGAGGGAGAGGCGATTGGAAGGGAGTGAGAGGGAGATGGTGATGGGTTGAAAGAGAGAGCGAGAGGGAGAACATCCGTTCGCTTTAAATCCCCGCAAATGAATATTTATATTTTCCATTGAATTACTCTTTCGGGCCGGCATAATACGCGTGAAATTGAAATATATTCGATAAATTATTTTATCGAGTAGCGGCACGACTAATCGGTGCTATATTCCGCGGAAAATCCCGATACTGTTGGCAGAGTGAAATTTTACAAAGGCAGCTCGGTCGTGTTTAGTTCGGGTAAACGGCAACGAGACATTGCGCACTCGCGACTCGTGCATATACTACCTATAGGTACACCTTCGAATTCCTTCCGAACATCTTGGCGTTTTCCGTTGGTCTCCTTCGCGAATGCGGATCAGAACTATCAGAAGAAGCGACAGCGAGACACGCTGTACGGAAGGATGACGACTGGATTCCTGGAATCACGGGAAAGTTTCAACGACCCGCATAATCTCGCGATATCGATCAAGCGGCTCCGGACAACGAAAAGTTGTCGCGGGATCGTGCTCGCATAAATCGATGGAACGATCTTGTTTTTCCGTCCGCGGTCAGAGCGATGAATCGAACGCTCCCTCGGAACAATCGGAATGCCGTTCGATCGACGCGACGTTTGTACGCGTAAGAATGATTGCAATTCGTAACTCGGTGTAAAAGCCCATTTCGCGATTTCGTAATTCGAAATAATTATTGGTGCGCATTGCGACGGCCATTATCGCGGACAAACAGTTTTATATCGTAAACAGACGCCATTAACAAAGAAGAATTGTTCGGTGGTTTCGATGTGCTCAGCAACAAAAGCACGGTCAGATTACACGTACCGCCGATGTAACTGTCGTAATAACGAACTGCGTGGATTAATTTCGCAACAAGCACTGCGGTTCGCAAAATCCACAGTTTAATCTGTAGTCACAGTTGCCGCGGTGAGACAATCGCGTGCTCGGATTCGCTCGGTTGCCGTTCTTTCTTTTTCCCCTCGTTATCAGTTTCTCTAGCCTTCTAGCCTTCTAGTATTCTAGCATTCTAGCATTTTAGTATTGTTCTTTTACACGGTTCTCCATCTTCGGTTCAACTTTGCAAATCGAGTGTTGCCGAATTTCATGAGAATCATCCTCCGTTGTCTTTCGATAGACTATGCTGGAAAGCTAACCGCAGACTCAAAGATACAGACGGTGACGACACGAATTGACTTACGTGTAATATGTATCGAGTACCTTACATACTGCAAAAAATACGTGTAGTGTGTGTAGACACGCAGATGGACCGATAGTGTATAGATTCCTGCGTGTAATTGAACTATATTCGGTTGTGTACAGACAGGAGACTGAAACTGTGTGAATGAGAGAGAAGAAAGGGGTAACGGAAGGGAGGAAGGGGGCGGAGTAAGGTGAGTTAAGCGTTTAATAAGCTTAATCACGCGACAGATCCGTGAGATATAACACTTGGTTCGCCTCGGTAGCGAGGCAGTAGCCAACCAGCAACAGCAACCCTTCCTGCCTATATCCCCCTGTTCCGATGTTTCTCTTCTATGCGTACCACCCTCGCCACCACTCACCTCCTCCCTGCTGTACCATCTGCTGTTACTATTTTACCGGCGGTTCTACCAATGTACGAGTCTCGCAGCACTCGCCACCCGTTCCACCGCACGATCCACCCGATTCCGCCAACCCTCCACTAGGACCACCAAGACCACCCGGTCCGCCGTCCTATTAACGGAAAACTGTTTATTACCGTCGAATAACTGATCAGCGTGCGCTTGTATCTCTGGATGGTGGTGATCGCGCAGGAAAAAATTTCAAGTTTGCAAATCCCGTCGGTCCTTTGAAAAGATTCGGAGAAATCGATTTTCGGTTCGATCGTCACCGATGGTTACCGAACGAAAAAAATTCAGGGGTGCATGGGGCACGTGAGAGCTGTGTTTACTTTGTCGGGACGCGACATTAATGGTGCCTCGTCGAAAGGGGTTGAAACCCAACGGCGACCACCTCGAGGGCACCCTCTTCGTGGACGACGCACTTTAGAACGGAAACTAGAGATTCAACATCACTATTCAGCGATTCCTCGACTCACGGATACCGGCGAATAGTTCGGCAACATTGATCATTCGGGGATAACGTTGCCGGTTCCCTTTAACGTCGTTACGTCGAACGGAGAATAGAATTGTGCCGGAATTCCAGTCGAAATTGCCAGCAAAACTGGCAGAGGTTCCTTGAATGGGCGCAATCGATTCGTTTCGCGAAGCGGTGGATAATTCGAAGATCGATGTCGATGATCGCCAGAGGAGGATGGTTGACGTCAGAGAAGAACGATCGTGTAGTGTCACTACGTGTCAGAGGACTATACAAGAGGACTATATTACAGAGAGTATCGATGATTATAATCCGTGTTCGTGTGTCGTCTGTCATCTGTCGTCTGTCGTCTGTCGGTCAGCGAATACGAAAGAGCTTGGACAAGGTGGACCGGCGGTAGCAAGGGAACAGCGTCAACGCTTCAAAGGTTTTCCAAAGCTTTCGTTTGGCCACTATGCCGCTTTGCCAGTACGCGCGATTAGACCGTCAACCGTGGGATAATTAAGGAAGACGGTCCGACGAAAATCCCCTTCTCTCGGTTTTCCCTTGGTCTTGCCAGCCTCGTCTAGCTCTCTTCTCTGAATATGCATATTTAACGAGTTAGCAACGCCGCGGGCAGGGCGGCGGGTAAGGGCGCGAAAGACGTCCTTCTTCCCTCCACGGGTCTCCCCAGAGACGCTTCGCTTAACCGGAAATTATCCAAGTTTCTCACCGGCTACCGGTAGTCGGAGCTTACCGGAAAGGAAGTCAATCTTTCGCTCGGCCTCTCATCAGACAACGCTACATGCCGTGGATGCGTGCGATTGAAATCGACCTTTCGCGATCGGCGACGAGATGATCCGATGATATAATATTTCCAGAAGTGGCGCAGATGCACATGACCGCTTGACGCGCATAGGAAACCACCGTGGTTTCGATAGTCGGAGTTTGAAATCGAGTAGCGAACGATAGTTCGGCCCGGAGAATCCACGAGCGCGTAAGCGTGCATCGGCTTCGTGGAAGGTGGCGAGGGTGGCGGGCCGCCGCGCTCGCACTGGCCGAGCAACATTGATACGGCCGGATCACAGCTACCGGACCAATGTATTTTACTGCCCCGAGGCTTAGCGCTATCGAAGCACGCAGTCACCCGCCATCACTCCGTGCGCGGGTATGTAGTGACGGTAATAGTCACTATATCATTGGCTCTTGGTAATACCCTGGCTGCTGGCGGTGCTGCTGATGCTTCCCTTCGCTCTCCCTTCCCTCTCCCACCATACCTTGCTACCGCTCGCCTCGCCTCGCCTCGCTTCGTTCCACCAGTTACTCTTCGATCGCCACACACGACTCACCCTTCTCCTCCGCTGCCGCGTAATGTTCGAAATGAAAACGAATGTATTTCGGATAGCGATAAATACCGGCGCCGATTCGGTTGCATCGCGTTTTGCGACCCTCCTCGCCCGCCTTTGCGCAACTTCTCTTCGTGCTTGACGCGCTATTCGCTGGACGTCAAACGAGCCAACAATCCCATATCGCGTACACACATATTTCCTATTTCGATACATATATTAACGTCCTTTCAACGTGTCGTTTCGGTACATTGTTACATCATTTTCGCCGTGACGTACTTTAACAAGCATAGTTTCCAAACACGTCGTACATAGACTATCATCGACGCCCGTTTAAATATCTGACACTAACATTTTTAAGTATCGACACGTGGAATCGATTTCGGTGTCGGTGTCGATTTCTGTGTGGATGTAAAGGTCAATGTTGATCGCATGGACCGGGATCCCAATCTGTTCCCGGGCTTCGGCTTTGGATTCTGGACCGGGCAGATTGATCCGAGGCAGCATTACTTTTGGTTAGCCTCTGAGCGACGCGCTGTTAGTCTTCATTCCCCTGTGCCCCTCTCGTAAGTAGCCGCAAACTCTGGCTCCTCGCTTGATTGCGTCTAGTTAGAGCCACGCCAGACCCATCAGTTGCCTGCCGCGCACCCTCCACCGCCAGTATTTGTCTTCTCGTTTTAAGAGTCTGAAAGAGAACTCGACGAACACGAGCAAGTGATTACATTAGATTTCGAGGATCGGCAGTCAGTGACTGTGGTTACAGAGCGAATTTCCCTGTGAACGTAAAGAACAACACCTTTGACACGGTATTCGGACACGTAGGGCCTGTATGAGGGACGAGGGAAACAATAGCAGCCACGAACAGGGGTTAAATCGAGAACACGGATCGGAGGAAAGTGACGGGGGGAGGGCGAGTGTTCCTTGACGGCATAGAGGAGAGTGTAGGGTGCGCGGAGAATGCTACGAAACTCACACCGTAGCGTACATACGTATACGTCTGGTCTGGGTGTACGGTACGTGAAATCCGATCGTAATTTTAGCCGTACCGCGCCTGCCGTACCTGCTAATCCATTCATACGCTCTCCGAGTTCTCTTCTCTCTTCGGCGATGTACACACCAGGTCGGATATATCGGCCGGTATTTCAGCCGCCATGCGGAGGTAATGGATTCAGAAACGCGGCGGACACCGCGCGCCCCGTGTTAATAACAATCCATACTTATTGCCCGCATATTTTACCGATCCCCCGCGCCCTGCCGCTTGCTACCGACTATATTACAACATATGGAGAGCATAAACTTTTATGGCTACCCTTCTACCGTCGCCCTTCCTCCACCAGCACCACCACCACCGCCACCACCGCCACCTCCACCACCTCCACCACCTCCTCCTCCTCTGACTCTGACTCCAACTCCAACTCCTTCTCCTCTTCCACCGACCACCTTTCGCGTTACCCATCTAACGACCGACTGCCTGTTTCTATCCCTCCATCCCCCAAACCATCGTCCCTTGTCCACTCTTCTCCTTCTTCCGCCATTTTTTGCCGTTATTCCCCCTGGCGACCCATTCCACCTTACCTTTTCCATTTCCCCTTTTTCTGATTCGTGTCTACTTTCACTAATTACGAAACGAAACTGTGGCGGGCACGGCAGGTTCGGTGAATCGACGGTCGCATTCGATTCCTCGACGAGCATTGTACCTACACGATAATATTACACCGACGCCTTGTCGAAAATTTTTAAAGAACTCACGAATGATCGGGTTAGATCCTCGATATACGTCTTAGTATTTGATACATCGCAGAATCGGGCGGATCCAATGGAGAATCGTGTAGTCGTGCCGTGCAAACATCTTCCGCGAGATGCGGATTCAGTCTATCGCGGATCGACGCGATTGCTGGCATATTATAATTTACATTCGTGCCTCTGAGCAACGACTATTTCGATGCGAACAATCGGCGCACCGACAATACGAGACATTAAATCATAATTTGGTTAATGTGGAATGTAATGTCGATGTTGGCGGAAGCGTCTCTAGACCCGTGGGTAGGGGGCAGACAATGAGCGAGCGAGAACAAGAGGACAATATCTCGTACCCTCGTTCGTTCGTTCGCTTGCTCACTCGCTCGGTAGCAGCTAACCAGTTATAGTTGGTATAGTGGGCTAACCGGCACGTTCGCGCTACCACGTGCGCTCCTATAGTCTATGCGAGGGATTATAAATCGCGGGCCAATGAGTGGCTTCCATTTGTTATCGCGACGGCCGTTGGTACGTCGCGCGTCGCGTCGCACCGAATCGCACCAGTTGGGTGTTTGCTGTTGTTTTATGCTCGAAATACCAGCGGACAATGTTCAATCGAATCGCCACAATAAGGAGAGAGACCAATTCTATGATCGTTTGAAAAGGTGACACGAGACTATAGAGTCGATGGATATTGCGAAGCGGTTCACCATGATGTTCTGTCGGTACTTCTCCAGTGATATAGGTCCACGCATGGTCAGACCGAACGAATCGAATGGACGACAAACGGTCGGCCGTGAAGAGTGGATGCACCTGTTCTCTATTCTTCGATACATTATGACGAAAGATTATCAGATCAAGTTATGGAACCGAAATTTTCCTTCTGAAAAGCATCGACATATCGAGAAGATCGCGAGGGCAGGAGACGGAACGTAACGCACGGTCGTATCGTCGTTCTGCTTTAACGTTAGATGTTGTCTCGGACGAGCTCGAGCGTATAGCCAGCTAATAATTATAAGTTAGGAACTTGCGAGGGTCGGCGTTTCGTGGGTTAGAAGAGGGGTGGTTGGGTCGACTATGATAGCAACACAGGTTGCGAGTCGAGCGCCTCTGGTCCGAGGTACGGTCGAAGCGAGCGGACACTATCGTGTTACGACGCTGCTGTATTAATCTCCGTGCCACTAGTATCGGCAGACACCGGTTCTCGAGTGGGTTACGCCGTTGTTTCGCTTTCCGCCGGAGGAAGGAAATTCGTATCGCCTCTGCTTTTACAGCATTCGATGTCAGGAGACACAGCGGACCGTTTCCCGAACTGCTTTGCGCACATATTACCCCCTTAACAACGTTTGTCGCGCGGTACAGAAATGTAGAATCACATGGACAGGGTACGCTTTAGAACGAAACTCGCAAATGTTTTGAATGGGGTATGTCTTATAAGCAAGTCTCTTTGCTTTTTTTTGGTTCTTTTTGGCTCTGTACACATACTGAGGCATCGAAATGAGACACGACCAAGACGGCCATCGATTGACAGGATTCACAGAGTATTAATATCGGAGAAGGAAAATTTAATATTGTCCCTTCGGCTACAGTGGTGGGATATGGTACACTGTATGTCCATTCGGAAAAGACGTTGTTGCGAGGCGATGTCCGATAGAATGAATGCAACGATGCCGCGTAAAGTATTAACTCGTATGCTCGTCTCGCTGAAACTCGGTAGCCGCACTTGCACAGGGCTTTGAAATCGCGAAACGGCCGAGCCGCGCGCATAGAGTTTCATCTTGGGAGATTACCCGAATCGTGATCAAAGCGAAACGACGAAGAAACGAAGCTTGCTAACGACGCGCCGAGCGGGGATTGGGACGTGGAAATGTAGGAGTAGGAGGTAAAAGGGGAGAAAACCGTGAAATGGGAGAGGAAGAGGGAAAGGCGAAACGCTTCGCGAGAGAGTCTCAGTTGCAGCGGCGGCGGTTATTCCGGTTTTTTGATATCGGCCGGTTTTCGCGGTGGTAGCAGTATCGAGCTAACAATTAATTATTGGCGGCGCTTCAGAGGGCTGCCGGCTGCCGTAGTTAAACATTACGCGTTCCATATCTTACTGTGCTATCTAATCCCCACAGGGACTCGAGCGCTACTGCAGTAATCTCGTTTAATTGCTGGCTGTAGACGCGAGAGTCCCGTTCAATTAGTTTTTCAAATAAACATTAGTTTCCTTAACACGCGGTGCCATAACGTTGCGGAGGATGAGGACGAGGATGAGAACGAGAACGAGAACGGGAGCGGGAACGGGAATGAGAACGGGAACGGGAACGGAAACGGGAACGGGGGGTTGGATAGGGAACGGGAGTAGGAATGAGGATCAGGAGGGAGTAGAAACAGCCGATAGCGGAAAGAAGATGGAAGCGGGCAAATCGACGGAGAACGACAGAGCGTCGGGAAAAGGGACAGAGCTGTAGGAGAAGGACTAGCGAAGGGGGTTGGCGGCGGTGGTGGCGTTGGCGGTGGCGCGTAGCGGTGGCTATGCTAGAGAACAGAGTGAGAAAGTAAGAGGGGAGAATAGAGGGTGGAGAGGAAGAGGAGAATATTTGGTGCAGTTGGAAGGCAGGTCGGTGGTAGAGGTGATGGGTCTGTGGAACAGCAGCAGGGTGACGGTAGAGGAGGCGGTGGAGGAGGCCGAGGAGGCGGAGGAGGCGGAGGTATGGTAGGTCGGTGGAGATGGTCGGCGGGTGGAGAAACACCGGTGGAAGAGGAGTGCGGTGTCGTGGCCGCGGGGTAAGTAATTAACGACACATTTATACGATATCGCCCACGGGTGCGGCGTGGTGTGGCGCGGCACTAACGCCGAGCCGCGAAACGGTGAGGAGACACGAAACCGATGGTAAAGTGAGGCGCGGCGGGGCGACGCGAGGTAGCACGAGAAAGTAAGCGAACTAGGATCTCGTTCGTAGGAAATGCTCCTTCGCTAATAGGAAGCTATGCGTTCACCGATAAACACGTAACCTAGTCGGCTTGCTCGATTGGCGGGCAATTCGAATTCGTAAATGGAACGAACGTTTAGGAACCGGTAACTTTCAAATTTGAGACAGAATCCTTCCGTAAACATGCCGCTTCTCTCCTTCTGTCGTTCCGCGCCGTTGATGCGCAAATACGTCGAAGTTGACGGGCGACCGAATCGTGGCTTCCGGTAAACAGCATCGGGATTCGGGAGGCAAAGGGATTGAACGTGTCGCGACGCCACGACTTTTGCTTTTCGGCGAATTGGAGCGCGTTCGTTGCTCGCGCGGTTGGTTATGGTGATGCGGATTATTCACTAATATGATTTACGACGTATTACCCCGTCGTGCTAGTCCGCGCGACTCACAATGCGCACATAATGTGAGGCATAATTTATTAATTTTACTAATGGCTCCTGCCCATTATTATTGATTTCGGGCCGCGCCTCGTTCGGACGGGCGCTGATTTATCCCGGTCGTTATCGGCCCCATGTTAAATCGTCCGCGAACCAGGAGCCGCGAGAATACAATTCGACGATTCGTGTCCTTTTCCTTTTCCATTGGCCGTTATTCGTGCGATATAGTCGTTCGTGCTGGCGGGTATCGATGGAACAAGCAGAATATCCCTTCGTTCGTTTCCAGTCTCGCGCGTCATTAAAAAGCTGTTGTTTCGTCAGACAGAAACTAGAACCAGTTCCTCTGTATCCCCTGCTCTACTTTCGCTTCTTTTCTCTCGGATTCTTTCTCGTGTCATCTTGCCTCTTTTACCAAAGACTACGAGTGATCAGGAAATTCGAAGGAAAAAAGGACGAGGAGAACATCGCGTGGAGTGCATCGATAACGATCTAGACACCACGTTGCTCGAATGGCCGCACCGACACGATATTAAAACATTAAAGTAATATACGACCGACCATGTACGAGAAGCCCCATGGTTTGACGCGATCCTCTCTGCTCCCGCAATATCTCGTCCCCTTCTTCTACTAGCCCCTCTTCCCGATTCGTTGGTATCGATGGCTGCCGTTCGTTCCCTCGAAGATTCTGCGTTCTCGCATCGCACCGTAATCTTTGATCTCACGACCTGACATCCGCAACAACCCCTTACGAAAACGAGAAACTGATTTTTTAGAGTTTAGAGTTAACTGAGAGTTAACAAGCCACACGAAAATGACCAAACGGTCGTCGATGTACCGAGATATCTGGCTGCAGAGATCAGGTATAGAGTACGGTAAACGGGGCATTATGTTACTCTTAGCCGATAGACCTTTGATGATTCCGTTTGAAGTTGTTTACGAGGAAACGAACGCGGAGGTGGATGCGGGAATACAAGGTCTGGTGCACGGTGTTAGGAGTACTGTCACCCTCGACTTGGCCAGCAGAGAGAAGGGTGAGCTCTCACAGAGAGATTACACGAACCTCTCGAGTACCGAGCTCCAGCTACGTTAACCGCAAGCCGGACAGCCATTATTAGCAGGTACCTTGTGCGCGAACCTTCGGTAAGCCGTACATCGTTGAATAATTAGAATGCTGCACGACTACTGCCAACCACCGCGTCTAAACGTCTACGAAACGCGCTACCGTTCTCCTACTATCTCGTTGCCTATACGAGACACGCTACAGCCAATATCAAAGGTTCCAAGTATACCGAGTGGAGACCAACTCCACAGAGATTCGCGGGGCCACCCTTTCCCGTTTTTCCTTCCTAAAATAGTTTCCGGTTCGACAGCTGGTTCTTAACTCTGTCGTCTGTGCCTATGGAGTTTAGGCGCTGTCGAAACGGTATTATGCTTCTCTGAATGGAACTGGCGTTACATTGCTCTACGTTTCTCATCTTTATTTCGTTACCGTTACTCGCTAACGATCGTTCGAAGCGTTCCCTTTGATCTTTTGACGCAAAGGGAAGAAAAAAATTACTTCCTTTTGTTGGTCGTTTGCTCCCCTTCTCCCTATGGTCAGCTTCGTCGCGGAAAAAATTTCATTGGAATGTCAACAACTGCAGAGTGCCGAGTACAGGGCGCAGTAACATTGCCGATTAATTATCACGGAGCGACGTGTGTTTGATGTGGCAGGAAAACGTTAACGTTACCCGATTGATCGGTTAATTTAAAGGGGTGGTAAGACGATGGGAGAGGGACGGGAGTAGTCGGAGTGTATCAGAGGTGGACAGGGGTGGACAATGAAGGGGAAGAAGAGCTGGTAGGGGAAGAAAGGGTGGTAGGGGTTGACGGGGGTGGATTGGGAGGAAGGGGTGCGCGGTGTGCGAGCGAGGGGAGCAACCGTACACTGCCCGCAGGGTTTTCCGTACGAAGGTAAAGCGCGAGTGAATGCGAGCGTGTCGGGGAGATCGGGGAGGAAGAGAGCACGGCTCGAGCCAAAGCAGAGACTGACTCTGCTCTGTTTCGCCGAGTTCCCTTCTGCTCCCTTTCGTTCGCCTCGACGAACTACGACAGTTCTTTCATCCGCGGATGATTACCCACTACTGTTCGTTGCCCTAAACAGGCTCCCCCTCTTTCCTTTTTTTCGATTCCGCTTCGAGACTACTTACACGAATCCATAACAACAATTCGCCGGTTCTTACAACTCGAAGCGAAACGAAGCAATTTTTGAACGTGTCTCGACTACATTCCTGTAGTCATTTCCCGCGCTTAATAATCTGACTAGAAAACATGGTACAAGAAAACTGGTGATCAGCTGTGTAAAGAAATCGAGAAGACGGAAAGGTAGGGAGTTTGGTGGAATCGGTGAAGAGAGCCTCGTGACTTTTGTTGTACGTTCGCTTCTAGTCGCTTTTAGCGTTTGTGTCACGATGTTTCACTACCTAGTCACAATTATGCACCGGCGGAAATAACATTTACTCGGCAGAGTCGCGCCCGGGTATCGTGGACTTGACACATATCACTTGGTCGCGTGACTTCCCTCGTTCTTGGTTGCATCGTCTCGCAGCGGCAGCTTAAACTTGTCTCAAACTTTGTGTCGAGTTCCGTCGCGTTGCGTCGCATCGCAGAAAGTCTCAACGTGTTGCACGATGTATCGAGCCTTTCGGAGGGACGGTCCAAGTAACGACAAGCCAATACGTTTAACGTAATATTAAATTTTCCGTTCATTGGAAGGGGCGGGAAAGGGCAAAGGAGCTGGGAAACGGGGAAGGAAGAGTCGATAGGAGGGCAGGGCAATATGGCAAAGGAAAGAAAAACGCGAGACTCGCGATTTCTACGGACGACAAAGTTTCGTTCTCGAACTAACTGCCACGGAAGACGCCATGTAAACTGAGATTACTATAATCTCTCCGAAGCTCGACCACGGTGACATTAAACGAAAACACGCGCCCTTTGTTTCGTGTTTCGTAGTCTGCAGCTGTACAGGTTACTGCGTACAGGTAGAACTTGAAAGAGTGCGAGAAAAGGGACAATCTGGGAATGGAAGATGAGAGGGTGGAGGGAGGGCGGAAAGTTTGCTGGCGACTTTACGATGCGGTTTCCCGGATGCGGATTAACTCGAAAGTTTGCGATAATAATGCAAAGAAAAAATAACCATAGTCAAAACACTGCTCTTTCGCTTACCAATCACGAACAATCGGTTCTTTCTCCCATTCGAAGGACAGTGCATGATTTTTGTCAGCGTCGAACTCGTGCCATCGTTTCAAACCTGAAAGGTAGTCTTCTAAATCGTCGACAAACGGTCTACGCTTGTTTCCATAAAATGCACTAGCTGCAAGCATCTCTGCGCTCATCCCCGTCTCGCTTAATCCCAGGCTATTTATTCGCATAATAATAATAGTAACGCCGTTGGTACGTTTTCAAGAATTATTGCTGTCCTTGCCACCCACGATAAATGAGTCCGGAGGATTAGCTAAACAGTGGCTCAAAAATGTTATTATATAGCGGCATGAATATTCATCAACTCGCAAGCGCACCGAGTTGCTTTTAAAACGTTTCACCTCGGCTTCTCCTTTTATTCCACGACCGCGGAGCTCGTACTTCGATGCCGATGCCGAACACGAGACGTCGTCCTTTCTTTTTCCTCTCGAACGAGTCCCGCGATAAGTAGCTACTGGCTTTTAGGGTCGAACAGACGGCCCCGAAATATCGATTTTCCGCGAGCTAGACTGTGGGCCAAGCGGAAATTACGAAGCGTTTCTCTTCGTGTAAAACAGCGTCGCGATAATTGGTAGACCGAATCCGGGTCCAAGGAGAAGGATGCTCAATAACGAAGAGCACGTAGAAGGCGTGGCTTGTTTGTCTTCTTACAGTTCGATCCATCGTCGTGGATTGACATCTTAACTAATCGCAAGACCCTGTATAATCGAGCTTTCGAATAGGATCATCCGAAACGAAACGAAGCGAAACATCTCGAAAGATGCTGTCCGCTTGGTATGCATATTCGTTTCAGGTTACCGCATAGATCGTGAATTGATCTGAAAGCACTATAACGAGTACTTCCGACGAAGATAGGCCAATAATTAATGACTGCACCCGTTGTTTGGGTACAATTCTCGTTTCTCCGATGTACAAGGTGAATGTAGAGGAAGCTCCCGAGTTTTGGATCGGTCGCGAAAGGGGTCGTGGCGTAGATTCGCGACTGAAACGGGAGAACGCGAAGACGCGCGTCAGAGCATCGCGAGGCGGACTGAGAACGGAAAGGACGGAAGCGATGGATGAGACAGAAGCGGCAAAGACGGTCCAACCGGTTCGATAACGCGATAAGGCGAGGTTAAACCCATGTTTGGCGGGCAGGTTATAGGTTAAACGGTGAGCTAGGGGGTGCAACAGGTCGCGTGAACTTGGGTGAATTTTCTGTTCCAGAGCGCGCAGTCTGGCCCTCCTGCATCCCCCCTTCCCTCCTCCAACCCGCCTTCGGCCCCTCTGACCCCTTTACTCTTCCCTCCCGCTCCAGTCACCGCCACCGACGCCGCCGTTGCTCCATTTTCTCCCTCGCACCTACGCCCCCTGTACTCTACTTTGTCTCTCTATTTCACCCCCTACCTCCCCCGCTCTGCCTCTCGTCACCTCCCGTGTCCTGTACTCTCTCACTCTCCCTCTCGGTGCTATGCCGTCATTAGTCAATGTCGACGCTCGTAGCACGTGGAGTCCCGCAGAATGCACCATCTGTTTGATATCCTCCTGTATCTCAGCTACAAATCCGGACTACGGATTTCCTGTCGCAAAGTCACGGTTGTTCGCTTCCTCATCTACATACTTCTGTGTTTCGTATTCCGATTTCGCATCGGTAATTTCCATAGGGATTGGCTCCATCGATCGAAACATTTCGTCGAGTCTCTTCCTCTTTATCCCGGTCCGTGGTGAACTCGGCCCCGAGGATACCACCACGCGTTCGTCAAACGCGTTCTGCCCGGGCGCAAGGAAAGAACGTTCGAAACACGGGGGAGGATGATCCACGCGCCTCCCGTCGAACCGGAAAACTGGAAAGGGTGGATAGGATGGAGAGGACGGAAAGGATGGAAAGGGTTGGCGGCGAAGGACCGCGGAATTTAACCAGCCCCTGCCCTCGCTCGACTCGAATAAAGCTTGATTTATTGTAATGAGTTTGCAGGAGTTAAGAGGTCTGTCTACCCTCTCCGTTCGGACTTCTCTGGCCGCTTAGCTCGATATTCAGACTGGTGCGGTTTGATGGGGATCCTCGGATCAACCCCCGTCATAAACCCTTCTTAGCATCGACCACCCTCGCAACCCCCTTTGAAATATGCATGAACCTTTTGCATACTGATTGCGTTATTTGTATCACCTACTGGAGGACAAGGCGTGCTTGCCTCTAATTCGTATTTCTATTCGTTCCTGTTCCTGTGTACACCGCGACTACTTAACATCTATGCTTTAGTTTGCACCCCCTCCCACCCTCTCGCGTAACCATCCCCGCGACCGTGTACCGTTTCTTCGCGACTTAAGCCAACGTTCTCGGCTCGATTCGAACGAGCGACGTTGTATATCGTGTTCGAGGAATGAAATGGGAAATGGGTACGACAGACCGATTTACGGTAATTCTGGGCTCTCGAGAGGGGGAAAAAAACGTAGAAAAACAAAGATTAATACAGCGTACCGTTTCGTTCTTTCGTACCCGTGAAATTCGTTTGGGGCTGGATTTCCTACCGAAAACGTTCGATTCATTGAGAACTGACGGGGGAGCCATAATTCCCGTCTCGGTTTGACATTAATGCCTCCCCTACTTCGTGCTCGGCAGATAGGCGAGGGGGTTAAGCTCGCTGCGACATATTTATGGAGAGGACGAGATGTTATCGGGCACGAGGACCCTGGGTTTGTCCGATCGTGCTGCGAAATCCGCCCTTCCTACGATCTACTTCGTAATTATCGGACGCGACGTTAATATTTGACCCGCGACAGTTGTCTCCGTGATCGCTCCCACGATTCTCAAAGAAAACGCGTCATGTCGAGGAGCTTGTGAGATTGTGTTATACGTACGTTCGAGTATGTACGAAATTGTCTCGCGACGCATGCCTGACACTGATCGTCGTCGTGACGCGTGCTCTAAAGTGAACACTAATCTAACTCTAAAGTGAAACACGTCAGGGAGAAATAAGAGAGGGATGGAGTAGGGAAGAGAGGTCGAAGGAGCGAGGAAGGCTGGTAGTGAAACCGATGGAAACCGAGACGGAGACAAAGACGGAGGCGGTGACGACGAGCGGTGGGGTAGAACGGGTCGAGGTGCGTGTAAATTAAAGGCGTCATAGATTTTCGCGGTAGCCCGCAGGATCAGGGCCTTAGATTTGCGTCCGGCAGATTACCCCGGGGGTGAAATGGGACAATGGGCGTTAGTCTGGGCCGACGGCGTATAAATAAGGATCCCCAGGAAGCTTCTGGGGGTAAGGGGACAGCAGGCAGAGGAGATCCTCGCTTGGTAGCGACGTGGTAGCCGAGTAGAAAGCCCGGCTAGTGCTGAGACCGGTCGGCCGTCCATCTTGGCCGTCGCCGTGGCGGTCCTTATCTGCACTCACAGCTCCGCTGCTAGACGTCCGGTGATCTAGGGCACTTCTCTCCCCCCGCCCCAACGACTCCCTCCCTTGGTTCTCCCTCCCCCACCCCCTCTCTCTTTTTCTCCCACTTTCTCCTTTTCTTCTTCTTCTCTCCTCCCTTTTCCGTGTTTCAGAAAAGGGAATCTACTCCCTATCGTTTTTGCACAATTCGAGTTTCTTGACCCTTCATTTTGTTTTGTTATGCCTGGTGATTTGAGACTGTTTGTTCACGTTTCTGAAATTCCTCGACGACGGATGGACGACCGATCCTGGCATCGTGCTAATTCGTTTACCTTTTCGAAGTTAGTCGGCTGAGAATGTTACGGTACATTGCCGCGTTACGATCCTTTCGAACTCAAACGTAGCCGTGGTGGGGTACGGGCAAGAGGAAGTAAGAGGACGCAAGTGGAAACAGACCGTCTATGGTAGACGGATCGAGGGTGTAAAGTTGAATTACGTATAAAGGGTGGCGGGTTAAACGAGACTCGCAAAATTGAAAGGTTTCGTGAAACGTTGCTTTTCAGAACACAGGACTCGAAAGAGGCGACTTTCCGTTCCTTTCGAGCGAGACCGTAACGGAGTCCCGTCACACAGTTGTCTGTGCATATCGTATGAACGACTTTCCATAGGATCTCGGTCGGATCTCGTGAAATGTTAATCGCGGTAGCACGTACTTATCGCGCGGTGCCGACACGTAGACCTACCCTCTACGCTTTGCCGTACAAGGTTGCTCGCTGCTCTCCCTTGTTCGAGAAGGAGGGAAGCATTAAATATTGGAACCAACCCTATGGAATTATACAAGAGGAAGTTCACGTGTGGACGTCCGAAAGTCGAGAAAGGAATACATACGTGAAATGAAGCAGACGGAACGGAAATCGAGGGCTATGGTCTAGATTAAAACGGAGAAACTGGTGTTTAAAGGCACACGAGATTTTTACAACAAGCGCACTTTGTATCGTACATGTGTATTCTTTGTCTCGCACCTTTTAACCGTAAATCAGGTTGCGTGTCGAGCAACACAACCAGATACACTTTGTATCGAGAATATTGGTAACGATGCACCGATTGTCAACTCGCCAAGAATCTTTATCGACGGAAGGGAAGTAAAAGTAGACGGTTCGTGGAGCAGTCCGAAACTTTGGAAAAATCAATTCCAGCGGGGATTCGCGAAACGCCAGTGTCGGTGCAATTCATTTGCATGGGAATTGCACTCGACGGAGACGGCTGCAGCTCGGTATCGATTTTAAGTGGACCGGCAGGCTGTCCCGTTAGCCTGCTGTCTCGTCTTCCCTTGGACAGAAGCTACTCGAGGGCGCGCAAGCGCTGCTACGAAAAGTTTCCCTCGGCGAGGTCACGAAATCTCGAAACTCGGAGGGTGAACACTCTGAATGTTTGAATTTGGTCGGCGAGAAAGATTTTAGATTTTCGTTAAGAAGGCGCTAAGAATTTCCCAACGATCGCTCGGAGATCTGGTCTCGGTGGCTTTCTTTTGTGGTCGTCGAGCAACATTAAAAGGGAGGGAATGGATGTTTCGCGTTGCGAGAGTTTGGAATTGTACGCGAGTTTGAAAGTTACTCGGGGAACGCGCGGGGATTGGTAGATGGGTGAGATGGGTTAGGCATGAGTCGGATATCCCCTGTGGCCAGTACGTAAGGACAATAAGCCAAAAAGTTGGCAAGGCAGCATGGCGAAGGCCGTTAGCCGTTATGAAACTCAAGGGTGAAGTCAAGATTGTAATTAGCTGCCGCTAAGTTTCGGGGCTTCCCTTGTATTCGAATGCGATCTAGCTAGTCGGAAAGCCAGCTAGCTAACCCAGCTACAGCTGACTGGTCGTCCGTACTCGTCCTCCCTCTATCGTCTCGAAGATTTCGTTTACTCGATACGGCTCGCGTTTCCTCCTTTTCCCGTTTCTTAGAGGAGGGAATTAGCAAAACGGACCAGATAACGTGTCTCCACCTCTAGAAAGCTAGCTTCGGAAAGTCAGCCTGGTCCGTTCAGAGGATGGTACATTTGTGTAATGTTGCGTTGTCGATGACCATAGCGGTCGACGGAAATTGTATGAAAAGCTGAAAATCCCCGATTGATCCGCTGTTTCCACACCAGTTAAAAGTGCCGCAGAAACGTGCAGTTTGTTATGCGTGCGAATCGTGCAGGGTGAACGTTCGCGGTAACAAGGCGCAGCATCCCGAAACACGTACGGCAATTACAACGACCATTCCGGAAAGTAGAGAGCTTCTATCCCACGATTGTTATCTACACGTGTTGTTTATCGATTGTTTCGTTGTCTGGAGGCAACTGGCAATCGAGAACGTATATCGTGGGGGTCGAAAAGCACGGCTGCCGGTAATTGCCAGCGACCGAAAGAGATCCAACCAACGTACATAACTAACGATATCTTTGTGGTGTCTGGGGGCGAAGCTACGTTTCGGGTGACAAGCACGTGGAGGACGGTATCCACGTTTGAAATTTGTTCAGCGGACGAACGAAAACGATCGTTGTAACCCCATGCCCCGGGGAGCTTGTCGCGTCGTTAGGAAAATAGTGGTGCGAACCAAGATCCGCGGACCGGTTTCGTCCCGAGTATCGCATCCAATTTTCTTCGCATGATCGTGCGATGAACGGCTCGAATCGCAAGAATACTCCCATGGAGCATGCCACCCGCGCAACTCGCGAATTCCTCGGAGAAATCTTCGAACCGCCGTTGCATCGTCGAATTCGCTCGCAACAAATTTGTTTCGCCTCGTACGTACAGGTGTCGGTACACTGTGCGTCGTACGGTAACAGTTGTGTAAAAAATTTGCGAAATGCTTCGTTGTCTATGGTACACTCGACGAGTACTGTAGAGGGAAACGGGGAAAGAAAGATACCGATCGAAACGAAGCGGAGGTGGAGTCGATGGAAGCACGGGTCGGGAGTAATTGGCTGACAATTGGCTGGCAAGATGGCTGGAATGACGCCTACCGAGGATAGCGTTTGATGAAAATCCGCAAAAGAAGCAGTGGAAAGACAGGGGACAGGTTGGCAGGAGAAGTGGATAGACAGGAGCCGATGAGACACGCGCAGGATGGATACGCGAGCGAGCAAGCGCGTATTATGTATTATTATACGATCGGTGGTATGCGCGGTACGGTACACTCCGTTAACGTGCTGCCATTTTCGATAAGAGAGGTTGCAAGGACGAGGCTGATCGCGCGCGACGCGTAGGCAAGCTGCTCGTAAAGTGTTTAGCCGAGGGGAAGCTCGGTGGAGAGAGGAGGACTCGCCGGAATGGTGTAGATGAGTTAAGCTACACGAGGTCTGACGGTAGTAATTGAGTGCCGCTCTGTCTAGTTAGCACCTCGTGCCACCGGCTGACTCCCGTCACTTTATCGACTAAACGACAGCGATGCGTGACAAATCCATCTTGCCTTAACCGCGGCGACGCCTAGACGCGGCACGTCGATTATCGACGTGCCTTCCGTTCGCTTTGGCTGACATCGATTACAGGAAGAGACGAGCGAGGAGGAACGAGACGAACGAACGATTCAACGGACTTTACGGTGTCCGCGCCGCGGTTTCGCCGCGATCCTCCTTCATCGTAACGACCAGGTTTGCTAATTACCGTCGCTCGCCGCGCCGTTACGAAATAGGCTGGTCTTCCCGGAGAGAAAAAGCAACGATAGAAAAGGGAAGATCGCGAAGGGAAACGTAGAGGAGGCGTAGATTCCGCGAGAAGGAAGGAGACGACTGTGCGCGCTTGGCCGGTTTATCTGTCTGCCGAGTTGCCAGAGAAATCGTTCTTGCGACTAAGCAGCAACGAAGATTTACGTGACGCGCTACCGGGAGGAGATATCAGCTGCTACGAGGAAGCATCTAGCTCGTTTCGCTGTACAGTTTTTTCGACTCGAGTCTGCGCCACCGGTGAAATCGGAGCGTGGCTCGAGATCAGGATCTGGATCCGAATTAGAATCGGAATCGGAATCGGGATCTGAGTCGGAATCGAAATCGGAAATGGGAATGCTGTAACCGAGTTAACACCGAATACGGGAAAGACGGCCAAACGAACGGTAGTCGGCCGAGATCCGACGAGTTTGGTTCTCGAGTGAATAATTAAATTACGCGAGTGGGAGCATTCGCGATGGAGCGAAGAAAGGGAGGAACTGTGGAGAGTGAAAGAGCACCGGGTAGAAGCGAGACAGAGAGGGTTGTTTGATAGTCGGAGTAGGGGACAAACAAAGGGAAAAGAAAGAGAAGACGAAAGCGGCTAGAGAAAGACGGGGGCGCAATGGAAGATGGAAGGAAGCTCAAAGGTGGAAGGGAAGAGAAGGCTCAAAGTTGAAATTTCACGCGCCATTGTTCGATTCCGGCAAAGGAATAGGAGTTAGAAGCATTTAGGGACCAGCAAGCAAGCTCAGGGAGGTGAATTACGGTCGTAGATACGCCGAGGCGCGGCGAAGAAGCGAAGGGATACCGTGGAAGAACGGCCGAGGGTGAACGAGGCCAGGGACAAGGTAAGGGGCTGTGCCGGTGCTGAGACTTTAATTCCGAGCTACATCGACCGGCTAACGGTGCAACGATTCTTCGTCGTAAACGACTTCGATTTCAACTCTGCGTGGCGAAACGAGATTAATCGTCGGTCCTCTTCGTTCCTTCCCTTCTCTTTCATTCATCATTCGTATTTCTGGATCTTCTCGTTGTCAGCTCTCCATGGGACGTGGTGATCGCGGAAAAGTATCCCTGACGAGCCGATCTGGTGTCCCTAAGATCGGAGCAAACGATGGTGCGGGAAGTATTGCCGAAAGAACACGAAGGACTAACAGCAGGGTTGCGATGCACGGAAACAAGCGTCTGCGAAGAAAACGAAAATGAGAGCAGCTGTAAAAGATGGAGCGTGCTAGTGGATGATTGTAGAAAAGAAGGAAGAGCAGCAAGAAGAGGAGGAAGAAGAAGACGAAGAAGGAGAAGAGACGGAAGAAGAGAGTGAGAGACAAGGCCGGGGGAAAAGAGGAGGAGCCCGCATTCTCGGAGATTATCGTGCTCGCCATCAGCGTATCACAGCGTCACAGGGCAAGATTTATATGTAGAGTTTATTGTCGCTGAGTCCGCCCTACTGCGTTTTATGGATGTTTTTCGAAGGAGCGCTGCCGCCCGCGTGATCTATCGCAGCTTCCTCACCCTCCCATCTCGCCTCTACTCTTTCTCCTCTTTCCTCTTTGGGGTGTTCTCTCGTTCTCTTTCTCTCCCTATTTCACCCCCTCTCTCTGTACTCTGTAGTTTGCTCCGATTCGGCAGACGGGGGTGGCAGACCGAGGGAGTCGGAGGGATTCCTAATGAACGCCACGACGGAGTCTCTTTTCTTCTGTATCCCTTTCTCGCTTTCCCGTTCCGATCTTCTTCGTTCGACTCATTCCCGTAGCCAACGGTGTGTCGCTTACTCTACGCATTAACGCGAGATTTATATCGTGGACTCTTTGGACGATATCGCATTTACATTTTTGTCGCATCGCTATAAACCACCACCTACATTCCGTCCAACCTTTCCGCAAACATTCACGTAACAATCCCTTGCCCTTCTATTTACCGAATGTCACCATTGAATTTTAATTTCAGAAAACGTTCGTTCGATTTTCGTCTTCGTTTCGTTTATATACAGAATTTCCCTTCTTTGAACGATCCCTCATTTCCAAGTTAAAAAGCCGGATGCTGCGAATTGCAGATCGGGACAGTTACGGTCCTCCAATGGATGCGCGTAAACACGTTTTAGCAACAATGCAGAGGAAGAGAGAGAGAGAGGAAACGATAGAGGGTGCGAGAATGAAAGAGGGGGGAGAGGAATACATGGTGGCAGTATGTTACACGCGTTACCGGCCGGCACGTACGGCTCCCGTCCGGCAGTCAATCGCTCTAATACTCGTCGTTGGTGCGCCACGCATCGTACCGGTGCGGTGGTTACGCGCACTGCGGTCCACCCCGACCCGATCCGTTAACTCGTTCTCACCCCTTCTATCCCTTTGACCGTTCGCTGTCTTTCGTTCGTTCGCAGCGAGCAGCTCTGTGTACGTACGGACCCAATCTACTAGCTCGTTCGTTCATCGTTGCTTTCGTATTTCTCTTTTTCCATGTACTGGCCTGTGTAGGTATATCTGTCTCCTCACCTTGGTCACCGTTTACAACAGTAAATTCCAAACATTGTCTGGCTGCACACTCCGACACGATGTACCCTGTTGGTCACCTTAGAGAGGGGTACGTCAGTCACGTACATAGTGCTTCCTCCTGAATTACATTAGACAATTACATCCATCTATCTGTACGGTGGACACTGTTATCGCATTATACCGCATCAACCGCTGCTCCCGTCCGCCAAATGTTCGTATGCTCGATCCCGTACCGGTAAAGATCATGGGACATTAAAGACAACGGTTTACTTCGAAGAGGAACCTTGGACGTTGCCTTATAGTTCTGGACACCCAGTGGAACATTTTTCTCGATAGGACACTTGCTTGAAATTATTGTAACATGGTTTGTTTTTCCATTGTTAAACGATCGGCGAGATCGATGAATGAACCTATCGAGTGTTTTATATGACGACAAATCCGAACAACGATCGGCAGACTCGAAGGAACTGACAGAATTGTGAAAGCAGCTCGCGACGAAGCGGATCGATCGGCGCGTGTCCCTCGTCGCTGGGTGACCGGGCCTCGAGCCAAAGCTTTGCGCTCTCTGTGGGATGGCTGTGAAAAATCCCTGAATTATGATAATGGCGCCGACATAATGCGATCCAATGAGGCAATCAAGGGGTGGCAGTGGCACACACTGGTGGTGGTGGTGGTGGTGGTAGCGGTGGGAACGGCAGCGAACGTCGGTTGACGGTATCGATGGTCGATGTCGATGGTCGATGTTGATGTTGGCGGGCGGTGTTGGTATCGGAGTCTACGTAGTCGTCGGCGTCGATGTTGGTGTCGGTGCTGGTATCAATACCGGTGCCGATGCCGATGCAGGCGTTGCGGGGTGACGCGAGTTACGCATCCCGGGATCGTATTAGCGTTACTGGCCACCGAGCCGAGCCGAACCGAACGAGCTCGGCGATCTATGTGTCGGGAACGATACAATGCGTGTAGCAGGTATAATTGCAGTTGGTGGGCAGCAGTTGCTCTAGAAGGAGCCGTTTCCATCAATCAGCCCGGCCAAACAGTCAACCGATTCCACGGTTCGATACCAATTGTTCGAACGCGTTTCGCTCACACTTTTGTCCCATTTCTGTTCGTTCGATCCTCAGAAAGAATACTTTCCGACATTTTTACCCTTTATAAACGTGTTCGTTGCCTCCGAGTCTGACTTGCCTTTGGAAACGTTGCGAAAGGATCACGATCGAAAATATCGTTGGGAAATCAATGAAATTCAATAAATAAAGAATGTATTGGCCGTAGCGTGGCTCTCGTGAAGATGGGACCTCGGGGGTATCGCGTCTTGTTCGATCGTGGGCCCGGGAAGGGGTGCGCGAGATTACGCGGACACGCACACGCGAGACGTAGTACCTACGGTGACGCTCGTTGATAGAACGGGACGGTACGCGGCAGTTATGGGACCATGAGGATGTTAATGACCATAAACAAGCAATCACGGTAATCCGCCATGAGTCACTCCGACTGTCCGGCCGACTACGTTGAGATACGACGTGCCATATGCCCGGCGAAACTGCGACGGGTTGCAGTTGAATATGCACCGCATTCGACCGACGCGATGCGACGTATCCCCCCAAACCTCTGGCATTCTCGTTAAACTGTACGGCATCGCGATCACAGGATATTCGCGTATTATCGCCTTTACTCTCGTTGAAATCGACACGAACGCCGTCGATCGGATCCTTTAGTAACGCGACGAATCGCGATCTTTCCGCCATTAAGTGTCCGAAAAAAAAAAAAGAAACAGAGATCGCAAGTCGAATAGCTTGAGAGAAATGAACGTGAGTTTAGATAAAAGGAGAACGGGCTCGATATCAACATCTTACGAGTACACCTTGCCATCGAGGCTGACGACGTTCGTAAATATGTACGTTGCCGTTACGATCGTCTTTCGTCGAAGATACCGAGGAGGTGGGTTGAAGAAGAGAAGGTTCGACGCGTCGAAGGAAAAGAACAACCGGGAAGCAGAAACGGGGGGAGATTCGGTGAAGGGAGCATCTAACCGAATCGAAGCATTTTACGAGTATCGATTTCTGATGTAAAGCAATTTCGTCTACCGCGCGTCGTCTCGATCACGCAACTATACGCGCGCGGGCTTCTACTCGCCCGACAGAGATTATTCGTGGGCGCTATCTACAGCTTCCATTGGATTTCCTTGCAGTCGTGAAAACGATCGGAAGTGAAATTTTCTCAATGTATGAGCAAAACCGTTAACTTAATTTAGTTATCCAACGAACGATAATAGGCAACGCGATGATGTGGAATAGCACAGAGGCACAAGGAGGGGTGGTGTATGTGACGAGAGGAGTAGGTAGAGGAGGAGAAGGAGGAGGAGAAATACGAGGAAACGGGCAAGCAGGCGAGCAAGCAAGCGAGGAAGACCGCGAAAAGTTGGCGATGACGGCGGATGTTATTGGCAGCGAGGCCATTCGTCGCGATGATGGATGCTTGACAGGCGCTCGCTCGCTCGCTCGCTCGCCAGGCAGTTATAATAAGTAATGGGCTCGCTTCCGCCGCCGTCGCTGCCTGAATGCCCGACTGCCTTGCCCGCTTATGCCTCCGATGCCCTGCGAAACCTTGGTGCCTTCGCACCGTCTCGCTTTCTTTCTCCTACTCTTTCTCCGTGAACATCTCGCTTTCCTTCTATCGGCCTCTCCCTCATCCCCTATGGACGTGTCTCTCGTTCTCTCTTTCACCTTTTCGTTCCCTGGGGGCTGAGTGAGCAGGCCAGGCCACTCGTCTTCCTACTCTTTCCATCCGACCTCCGCCGTCTCCTCCCCATTCTCCATCCCTTCTACCATCGCACTCCTCCTACCCTTCCTCCTCATCCTCCTCCTCCGCCGCCTCCTCCTCGTAATAACTACAAATCTGTCACGCATTAATTCTCCGTCCGGCATAAATTCGAGCACGGTACAAGCGGAGAAGGAAAAAGTTATCGCGGGGGTAGAGACGGGTAAGCCGACTCACCCCGTTTCGCCTTTTTACCCCGATTCCTCTATTATAGTTTCCACCGTGCACCAAGTATTCAACCGGCTACTTTTCCTACGACAAGGAGCGAGTGATCGAGGAAAAAAGAGACACGAAAGATCGAATGGATATATGGTACACGAAACCATCAACGTCGATGTCGTGACGCGTGACACGAAACAAGATGAGAAATATCCTTCTTCTCTTTCTGTACGTTGCGCGCTTTCGTTGATGACATTTGGATAGATTGAGAGGGAACGAGTTGCCTAATGGACGTGTTACAAATAGCGTTAGGTGAAGGTTAGGCGAAGCAATGAGACCGCCGCGCTGCGTTGTCGACACGGTTGAAAAGGGCGCGCACATACGAAATAGAGCGAGATGGACAGGCACAGTGGGGGAGGTTGGGAGGGAGAGAGGGTGGAAGCAAGAAGAAGAACGGTACATCAACGACCGTGACAAATAACTCCCCTTCAACGGGGGTCCGCGTCATTTAATTTTCCTTAGCCCCACTGTCGGAATCGATGATCTGTTCTCTCGAGTATCTTACCGAAGACGAATGAGACGACTTAGACGGTGTTTCACCACTTTCGAGGAAGGATGGGGGGTGGCGCGCGGCGGCACCGCTGCTAAATCGATCGACCGGATACCAATTATTCGTGGAAAATTAACCTTCCGCGTTCGATGGCATCAATCGTTGGCGATTAACGTCTTCGTGGCTTTGCGACCTGACGTTTTCACGGACGGGAAATCGTTCAGAATCGTTTCAAATACCAGAATATGAATCGGCCGTGAATGAGGGGAGTGGGTGGCCGGGTTAAAAATTCACGACTCTGCGAAGGAAAAGTCTAATTTCCGGTTTGATGCGAAATACGGAGGACCATCGACACCGTTCGAACGATCCTCTCGACGTTTACTGGCTTCAATTCGCCCTTCCGAGAAGGTGGCGGAGCTGGGCGAGCCAGGAATGTTAATTAAAGCCGTTCGCTCCTCGATCTCGCGCTTCGACTAATTAGTCGCGCACAATGCCATCGTGAGCGGCGGTAGAAGAGAGGTCCCGTAAGCGAGAAAGAGCTAGACACGAGCGAGGGAATGACAAAGCCGGTCACGGAAAGGCGCGGCGAGTCGCGGCGAGGGGGTTTTCGGAGGATTAAGGCTACCAGAAGGGTAGTGCTCGTGGCAGTCGGAGATCACTTCACTCGGATGCGATGTCCAGAATCTCCCGTTCAAAGATGCCCGGAGAACGTCAAACCCCGCTCGTTCTGTTCTATTCACCATCCGCGTCGGTCGGTTCGCGTGGCGCCATGTCGTGTCGTGTCGCGTCGCGTCCGTCCCGTTCGAAAGAAGAATGCCAATTTCCCGAAAGCTTCGTTCGCGGTGGCCGACTGGAATTCCAGGACGAACGCCGCTCCGCCAATGCCCCTCCGATGCTTTTGCGTCCAACGCGATTTCGGTGAACAAGGACTGACCGATATTGACCCGTCCGCTCGTCGGTCGACCTCTTCCGTATGGTGGATTTCAAACGGACGAAACACTGCGACGCAACGTCGTCTTCTTCTCGACTCTATTCACCTTGTCTCCCTTTTATTCGCAAACCAGATATTGTTCAGCGTTAGTCGCTCGTCGAATCTTGACCGCGACAAGCGAAGGATCGAGCTTGAACGACTCGAATATCCGAGGGACAGCGTAGGGGATCCACCGAACGGGTTTCCATCGAAATTCAACGGAAACGGAGCTCGTAGGAAAATATCTATACCATGGATGCGAACGACTACGGATCGACGGCGTAATACGGTTAAAGAGAGCACGAGAAGAAGGAAAGAGGAAGAAGCTTCGTAGAGGGGGACCTCATCTAAAGTTACGAATCGCAATTCTTCCATGGCCGTGGTTCCGATTCTGTAAAGTTATGTTATGGCGCAAAGTAAGCGGGATTTATCAAGAAAGTTGGTACAACTTTGCTACGACTATTGATGCAATGAAACGATTGGCTCCGCCTCATTTACCACTACCGACTCGTGCACGCTCCTTTCTTCGCGAATTCTCTTCAGCCCCTGGAAAGGTAATCTTCGTTGTCGTTACCCCTTTACCTTCAAGGATCGGGCGCTTTTTGTAATTTCGGCAATTTGTATTCAACACACAGAACCCACGACGGAACACTGCCGAAACCAGACCGAGAGGATCAATTAATCCGTTCTCTTTTAGCTTTCGACTGCACAGCGATCAACTGTGCTCGATAGAGCGAAAGAGAGGGACAGAGAGAAAGAGGGAGAAAGAGGGAGAATTATCCTTGGAGGGGTAAGGGAGAAATCGTAAGTTTATCTGAAAATATTATGACGATATGACCGCGTCCTTGGTGTAAGAAGGTGGCCGCCGGTTTTGATACGTCCCTAGTGTGGCGTAGACTCGCGCACGGTCGTATAGCCAAAGATATATGAACGGGATTGCAATCATGTCCGTGTTACCCGGGAGTGTCCTGTAGGGATAATATAAATATTGTACAGTCGTCGTCGTCGTCGTCGTCGTCGTCGGTGGTGGTGTAGGTTGACCCGAGAGGGACAGATTGAGAGCCGAGCGAGAAAGTTGAACTATAGACGAGAAGAAATGAGAAGAACAGATGGAGGAACATGGTGCAACGACTCTGATTTCCGAGTAAGAAACTGCAAAAAGGATTCGTCTGCGAGCTAGTGGTAGTCACGATACGGTATCCTTTGGAATATTAGGCGATACCTTTAGCTATCAGACATGGTATTTATAAGGACAGTGTTGTCAGCGAGCCCGTAGATGGAAAATCGTTCGTTTGTTTTGTGAAAAGTTGGCTCCAATGTACGAATTCGAAAGTGTAAAGAGAAGGGTGATGCCTGGATACGACGGGAAACTGAATGAGGGGTAGAAGAAAAGCCGCCAGAAGGAAGACGAACAGACGGCGAGAGAGAAAAGTAGTGCGACTAGTATCTGGTCTGGATGGTACGCGCTGGGGGAGCGGGAAAGCCACACTGGTCAGATAAGATTGCGAAACCGGTATCCCGGTCCCTGGTGTCCTTTAGCTTCTGACTTCGGGTAGGAAGATAGCGTTGGTCGACTCCGGAAACGGATTCGGATCGGAAAACAGAGTTACGTATCGATGGCGCTCGTTTTTTCCAAGTTTTAGTCCAATGATCATGATGATATGTTCGCCACGCACCTCGAGTTACGAGACATTCCTGAATTCGGTTTACGGGTAGTAGCGCGTGTGCCACGAGGGTCACAAAAAGTAAAGAAATCGACGGAGAGAAGGGCCTGGGCGCGGTAAAACGCGAAAATAAGCCAGGTAAGCAACCTTCGTGATGTACTAGCACGAAAAACTTTCCTAATACCTTCGCCCGTGTGGGATTACGTGGAAGATTGAAACGTATGTGTGTATTTACAAGCGTGACCATGTCCCCGGAAAGTACGACGAAAATTTCACGAGAATCCATTTTCCGTTTCCCATTTTTCTTTTCGCTTTTTCCTTCTTCTGCTGGGTTATTCCCACCACCCATGATGTTATCTTTAATTCGATTTATTTCTCTCGTTTATCATTGCAACTCTAGTTGATCGAAGGTCGATCGAGAGGCGACAATTAGTCGAGTTTACGTATTCCACATGCAGCGGGGCTGTTTGGCGCAGTTGGCCGCAAAACTCGCCGAGAATTTGCAGGAAAAGGTCGTCGACGGACGAGACGGATAGTAGCGAAGCACTCGTTGGTCGAGTCGAGTCGACGCGACGGAACAGGACGGGACGGTATGGGATGGGATGGGTTGGGATGGGTCGAGACGGAACGGGACGCGGCGCGTTTGTCGCGGCTCGGAGCTTTTCCTCCCTCGAAAGCATCCCCCTCCGAAACACGAGGTGAGGCGATGCGAGGCGAGGCGAGGGTTCTGCGGCTCTCGAAGCAGCCCGGCACTGCTTACTACCACGCGTACGTTTACCCACTCGCGCAAACCACGCTGCAAGGGTGGCCAGTATTTATGTACATTGTTGACTGACACGTGGATTTATGTACGTCCGTTATATTATGCGTCTTGTCGTCCGCCGTGTAAAGCCTGTACACTGGTACCGTTTCGAGCTCGCACGCAACACGTATTTCCCTTTAGCGTTCTCGCGTCGTAGACGTTGCGAATTTCGTCCCTGAATCGGTTCCGCGACTTTTCGTCTTTCGTATGCCATATCCTGGGACAAGTTCGCGATAGGATGGTTTCTCGAATGAATCGCTCTGTGTCGAGTATGATCGTGGCTAAATGGGTGAATAGATACGCGGTTGGAATGCGCCGGTTGGAGGATGGTTGTTTGCGAAACCTTCGCAGAGCATAGTCCGATACAAAGCTGACTGTTGGCCAGCATTCTCGACTTGACGTGACCCCCGGCAGTGCGAGCATTGTGTCGGTGTTTGCCGAAACCACTGGCGCTCCAGCAACACCCTCTTACCACGCCGTTTGGATCCTCAACGAAATCGAGCATGTGGACGAGACAGCGAGGTAGTCTTCTTGCTCGTATCGTTGTTCCTGTTACTCGTGGACCGGTAACATTTCCGTCAACGGCCGTAACTTTCATTTCGCTTCTAAACGTCATCGATGGCGGCGTTTTATTACGATCGTTCCAAGTATGCACATATGTGTATTCTATTCAACCACGAACAAGAAACGTATCGGTGGTGAAAAGATATTTTAAGGTATCGGTCTGGTAGTATCGGTATTGGACGACATACGCGATTGGGGCTGGTTGGGGTGAGGTGGAGCCGACAAAGAGGCATCGAAGGGAGGATGCACGAGTAGTTGGGCGAACAAGCTGGTAAATAGCAGGCAGCAGCGGGATAGGTAGGGGGTTAGGGAGGTAGGTAGGAACGGTGGTAGTAGCGGTTAAGCGAAACGGTGATGGCAGCGACGACGGCAGTATCGGTGGCGAGACGGTGTTACCGTCGGAGGGATTTTAGTGTCTCGGGGAGTAATAACGTCTCGGGGTGTAGATTATACGGTGTCCGGCCAGGAACGGGCGAGTGCCCAGTTGGGTCCTCCGATGATGCAAGGTCCCCCGGTGCCACCCCCGTCCGGACATATATTAGCATTCTAACCAACCATTATTATATGCCTGGTGAGCCGCGTTGGGCCGAGAGTACCACCAACGCCCATGTTACGTACTTGGACCAAGTTTACCAACAATTCACCGGGGCTCGCGCTCTATAATGGCCCCACGGCTGCTTAATTTATCGCGGTCGTAATTAATAGCTTTGTAATTTTCATACAGGCGTACACGGGCCGCGTCGCGGAATTTATGGATACGTTTTCGCTCGCGATTATCGATTTCGCGCGGCAGTCGACGATAATCGCGCCCCTCTAATCTCCGGTCTGTTCTTCCATGACGCGAGAGGCCACGCGAGCCGATGCGGCGCAAGCCAACGGAAAATTTCGTCGCTTCGCGTCGGTTGCTCGTGTACCGCTTGAACCGGCAACGGTTCGGAAGCAAGCCCTCATCGTAATCCGTCTCGCGTTAGCAAACTTTTTCTCCTTGTTGGTTGGAGCCGTTGGAGGGCGAAGACCGACCAGACCGTCGATCCCCGTCATGACTAAACGTTGTTCCGCTCGTCACCATTTTCCGACCGAGCCACGATATCAATTATTAAATGTCCCGCGTTCGTCTTGCGAGTAGTTTCTTCTTTACGACGCTTAAATATAAAATAAGTAGACGGGGCGTAACGGTAAGGTGCTCGCCACGATACCTGCCTGACTTGTGGCTCCATTAGCGCCCCCGGCCGGTAACGTATAGCATAATAAGAGTTTATGTGTCAGGTTGATGCGCCGGAAGGCTACCAGACAAACTCCGCGTAGCATAGAAACCGTTATATTTTCATTAGACCGGCAAGAAGACTGTAACGATGGGTACCTTCGATGAATTCAGAGGAATAGCACCCGCCGCGCGTAACGCGTTCAAAAGAATTCGCCAACCGGTTAAGGGAGCGTCCGTATTCAGCTGGGACTGTTATTCGCAAAGACGCGTAAGAAAATCTCGTGTTACCCGAGACACCTGGAGATCGAGGGAAATCGACAGCAACGAAAGCTCGGTTGCGTTACATTTCGTTGCTCACCGCCAGGGTGGAAGCAGGAGAGGCGACCCTAACGACGTACCTGTCTATACGCAGTCGAGCGAGCGAAGCATTATGCAATCTTGGGGTAAACTTAGCACTTAAAGGGGACGGGGAGTTAATGCAACATTGTCAAGCGAGCAAGAGGATGATAACGAAAGGAAGGAGAGGCAAAGAGAGGCGAGGCGAGACGGGGCGAAGCTAGACGAAGAGACGGTCAGAAAGGCCCGATGGAAGGACCCGATGGGCGGTGGTCTACGGTTCCAACTCCCCGGGACGAGTGAGGTGGGTGGCTAGTTCGGGCTTGTAAACGTCCGGGCAGCCTGTACGTACGAACCCGCATCCCACCTTCCGAGATCCCTGCTCTTCGGTCCTCGTTCGACTGCCGCGTTTTCGGAGGAACGCGAACGCGCCACGATAGCCTCTTCACTATAGACACCGTAGTTGCGGCCGGTCGGCCGTCACCTCTGCGTCGACGCTCCCTTGTCTCTTCGACTGATTCAATTTGCCTGCCGTGTGGCTGTTTAATTACTGGCCGGAGAGTGGACCATGGATCGCGAGTAGGGGGAATGCGGGTCGAAACGAGACGCGCGGGCGGACCAACGCTTTCAGGGGAGAATGGAGAGCTTAACGGAGGAAGAAGAAGCACAGAAGCGGAGAACACCCGGTGTAAACCGGATAAGGGAGAAGGAAAGACGAGAAGGAGAAGCAGAAGCGGACTATCTGCTCGAAACCGACACACCAACCCCCCTTTCGCTCACCCTACCCCTGTTCACCGCCCCGTTCACCCTGTGCTGGGTTGGTACCGGTGGCGTTCCGCCACCACTAAGACACTAACGGAATAACGGCGTTCGCCTGGTAGAGATTGTTGTTGATGCTAAAGTAACGGGCAGCCCTGAGGGGTCGTCGTAACGGTACAGAGCACTGGGAGAGAAAGAGCCAGTTACACGACGAGAAAGCTGACCAGCGGGGGATTGAGAAGAGGCGGCTGGGTCAACCCTGCGACGTGTCTTGCAAACCGAACGATTGTCCTGCACCCTTCCATTCTTCCCGCTCTTGCCAGGCTCGCCACTCTTCTCGCCCTTCCTGCTCGCCGCTCCACCCCCCGGCCCTCTCTTTTCCCGGTTTCCGCACCCATTTCCGGTCTCCCTCCACCCTGCACTCGTATCCCGACTGGTATTCGTATTCGTATTCGTATTCGTGTCCACGTTCTCGTTTCTCGTACCGTGTACCGCGCTTCGACGATGTACCCCGGCATTACGCTCGGTTTCGAATGCGATTTTATTGCTATCGGATAAAGAGGCTGGCGTGGATACCTTCAAACCGAGACAGTTGCAGCCGGTTGCTCCCAGTACGCTATAGATACATGGCCCGTAAAGACGTATGGTCTTTGTTTTTTTTTTTCCGTTTAATTGTAAAACCGATCAAAGCGTTGTTTCCTGTTCGATGTGTTGGGTGTTCCGCGATGGGCACTCGACGTGCGCTCGCCCGCCCGCGGTCCTCGGCAATAAAGTGTGTCAGGACGAGAAAGCTCGCGTGCTCGCGTTTAGCATTTATCGAAGCTCCGTGCGCGAGATCGTAACTCGAAAACGCAGGCTTGCCCCTGTCTCATGCAGATTGGTTTAAAAGCGGAACGTGCTGCATTTACAAATGCGCTTTTCCCTTTCTTCCTTTTCGCCGGTTCGCCGCGATGTCTTCCCTGGAGAGCCGGCTCTCGCCGAATGCGCGGTTCCAAAGAATTAAGACTGTTCTCGTGAAGTTTCTACCGTTTCCGAATAGAAAATTAGGTACCGCTCGCCATGGATTTTTGACGAAATATATAAGTTCATCGAGATTTCACGACACGCAGATGCTAATCGAGGGATATCGCGAACGACGGTGGACGAAGGGACGAATAGAAAAACCAGTCGGACTCGATTTCTCGCGTGTAAATGTTACCGCGATCCTGGTCCAGTTTCTCGTTGTCGATCGTCCGAGTGAAACAAGAATAATGGCCGAGGCGGCGAGGAACGGATAGGTACGGAAGAAGAAGAAAGGGAAGAAAGAGAAAAAAATTGTGGCACGAGGAAGGCCGCCGTTACGGCCTCTCGTCTACGTCAACGCGAGTCCTGGCTGCTTTAATGGAGACACGTTCGCGCGAGCTGCCTCTTACGGCGGCAAAGCCGATTTATCTGCGCCCACGATCCCTTCTCCCTTCTTCTCCCTCCTAAGTTCCCGGTTCTTGGTTCTCCGTTCTTGGCTATTACCTCTCGGCCCTCCGCGCAGCGTTCTGCCCCGAGCATCTTTCTTCGCCGCCGAGTCGCTGAGCCGATCTTCTCCTTCTCCTTCGTCGTACCTTTTCTCGCTTGGTCCCATTCGGCCGGCCCGGTCCGGCAACCCGTTTACAAAGGGGTATCGTGTCTTACACGGGGATATTTCACTTTCTGGTGTTCCGGTTGCAGAAAAGTCGAAGGGTCGTCGTTACAGACTCAACGACAAAAAATAGTCTGGTTACTATTTTCGAATTTGTTCGGGTGAACACGAGACGAAATTCTTTTATGTCTCGTTTCTATTTCGATGATATTCGGACAACTTTACTCTAGCGTTTAGTATATATCGATCAGGTTAGTTTGGCGAACTGGTTCGTATGAAAAATATTGACGCGTCCACCGTCGAGACACGCGATGCGTTTCGTTCTTCGAGTCGTCGACTTTACGAGAAAACGAAGGCGAACGGGACAGAGATATCACGCGGCTCCGAAAATAGCTCGGCCTCGTCGAGCGTAAAGAAGCCTTCAGCCTCGAGATAAGACCAAACGGTATATCGGATCGAAATCGAATCGTAGATCACGAGGGATTCTCCTTCGGGTTTCATCGAGGGTGGACGACACTCGCGAACATTCGAGGCCACGAGACTGACCCTCCCGTAGATTCTGGACTCCCCTGAAATGGAGTGCGAAGAGAAATCGGAAAGAACGGAGAAACGGAGACGGAGCTGGATCACTCCGAGAGTGGAGGAGATACGAGGTATGTTGAAGGGTGGAAGCAGGAGAAGAAGGGGGATAGAAGAGTGTGGCGGGAAATAGAAGAAACGGGAAAAAGATGGTAGAACGAAGGAGAAAGATGAAGGAACACGGTGGAAGAAAGGAAAGGGAAGGCGAATGCGGTAAACCGTAGAACCGGAACGACGGAGTTTGCCCAGGAGGCAATGAAGCACGTCAAGGGGATGATGGACGTCTCAGCATAAACCTGACGAGTGACTCGTGGCGCCTTTAGAAACGACTCTGAGGAGCCCCCTACATCACTTTTATTACGGCCGTCCTCATTTTCATATCTCGTAAAACCTTCGGGGCTCTGCTCTTCTCTCGGCCGCGGACGAGCTTGATATACGTATAATCCACGATCCGACTCGCGTGGCGAAATTATCAGCTTCCCTCTCCCCGTGTTCTCTTCTCTCGACTGAACGTTCTCGCTTCGACGGAATCCCCCTCCGTTCCCGTTGGCCACCGTGTTTATCGAGTTCCAGACGCGGTCGGTCTTACTCCAGACTTTGTCGAAACTTGGTTTGCTAGGGAAACGCGTCCGGCTTTTCTGCGGCCGGTCTCTCTCGGTTCGTGTGTTCCTCTCTCGCGGTAAGGGTTCCCTCTCAGTCACCAGCAACAGGACTGTCGTGAGTGCCGGTACGCTGCCGGCGACAGTGAATGACTGCGCTGCACGTGACACGAGACTGACAGGTTTATGCGAACGCGTGTGTGGGAACATAAAAGGGAACACGTAGCTATGTAGCTGCAAGCTCGCCAGCGTGCTTGCTTGCTTGCTTACTCGGTTGCTGGTTCGCTCGCTCGTTCGTTCGGTTGCTTGCTTGCTTGCCCGCCTGCTTGCCTGGCCGTGATGTACGTCTGTTTGTGTAAGTGACACGAGGCGAATGAGTGACGTGTCTCCCTCCGGCAAGGTCCCTTTGCCCCTTTTCCATCGGCCTTCATCCCCAATTGTCCCCATCCTCTCGATTTCGCAAACCTTCGTCGCTAGATACACCGATTCCTATAGTTGTGCTTTCTCGCAGGCACGTGTACGTGCCACTCTAAAAATTAACGCTCAATACATTCACTGAGAGAGAGAGAGAGAAAGAGAGAAGGAGGGAGAGACCGAAAGGAATCTAGATATTTCAAGGGTCTGAAATTTACGCAACAGCAACCAGCGACCTTTCCTTTACTTCCATCTAATTCAAAACTATAAATCGAGGGCGTCTGTTGTATGTATGATGGCGGACTGGCGCGAGCCTGCGAGCTCGGAGAACGAACGAGTGCCAGAGAGAAAGAGATAGCGAAGAGATTCGTGGAAAGGGGAAGCGAGAGCGAGAAAGAGAGGCAGCGAAGGATTGGGCGGACGGAGACTGCAGAGCCAGAGTAACGTAACAGATGCTGCACAATAAACACCTCCCGTCACTTCGCTCCATAAATCGCGCGGCGGGCTCCTAGAAGAAACATTCAACCTCCATCTACTCCTCATCCTCTTTTCGAACAGAGCTACCATACCAGTGCCTTCCGGCTCTCGTACTAAAGCGTCGCTGCGTGTTCGTTCGTGGCTGATGCGAGAGACCGCGTTCACCCGATCTCTGTTGGTCGGGCAAACGAGTTAACGAACTGCGTTTAACCGTAACGCCGCGGTAGGCCTGGCGATAAATTGATAGCAGAAAACTACTAAATCCTAGAGGCATACGGTTGACGCGTATTCTCGTCCATCGTACCATCGATTAATCGTGCACCTTATTTCTTTTTATTTCAAGATTTATACAGGCGAATCGACGATACCCAGATAGGTAGTCGCTTCTTGCAAGTCGCGTGAGACCTTTCGAAATTAATTTCGTAAAACAAATTCAAGGTAGTGCACTAGGTTGGTCTCGCGATGAACCGCGTGTTCCCTTGGTGTTTCCAATCGAGTGGGTTTACTTGAAAAAGTCCAGAGAGGAGTAAAGACGCGTGAAAGTGGTGCGTACCGTGTCCAGTGGACTGGTGAAGGGGAAGGGGGGTGCACGAGGTAGAGGGCACGAGAACGGGAAGCAGAAGGAGGTGGATAGGAGACGGAGGTTAGGGGCAACCGTGGCCGCGCGCGGCCGTATTGATCTTATCCCCCGACATGAGAAATGCCCGCCGGTTTAATAAACTCCCGGGACTTATGAAGCACGTCAGGGTGATTCACGGCCGCCTCATTGAGTCGTATTTATACAACCGCGACTGATAGATTTATGGAGGACAGTCCCTCCCCCCGGCCACCGTTGTCGCCGCCACAACCACCCACCTGCCCACCTGCCCACCTGCCCACACCATCACCCCCACCCCTCGTCCACCATCTTTCGTCTCGGGCCAAACAATTTCTTCGCCCTTTCTTTCTCCAACTCGACCGCCAGTAGAACACCTCTCTGATCGCGACCCGTGTACGCGACCCGTCCTCTCGAAACGACCCGATCACTTTCGCGTCGCATCGTTGCGGTCCCGCATCTCCGCGTCTTTACGCTCGAATTGGACGAACGGTGAAATATAAACGAGTAGGATATCGAGAAGCGGCAGCGAACAAGGCAGGCGCATAGAAACAGCGAGTGTTGAGGCAACAGGAGAGAACGACGACGAAGATGGCGAAGAAGAGAAGGAAGAGGTGGAGGAAGAAGAAGAAGAAGAAGAAGAAGGAGGAGGTTGAAGAAGGGGGCGGGTTCGACGCGTATGGTGGACCATCCATGGATGTCAGAAGGGGTCCATGGCGTCACACACGCACCTCACTTTGCCATCGAGGGAGAGCGAGCAGCCTTATAAAGTAGCCGGGCCACGATTTAATCCGAAATTTATTTCCTCCATTAGTAAGAGCTTGTCTCGCCGCTTCGAGCGCGAGGGAGAGGCTGACGAGGACGACGATGCCTTTCCATCTCCCCGCCATCCTTGCCGTTTCTTACCTGTCCCTCTTTTTCTCCTCCTTCTTTTCTCCTCCTTCTCCTCCTCCTCCTCTTTCTTCCGTCTCGTCGCGGAGACCCTCGGAATGCACATCGGTGGATCGGTGCGTCTTAAGTACACCGCTACATTATGACTCCTATATCGTCATCTTTATTATATCCGCGGCACACCGGTATCCGCGGTCACGGTTTGACGTCGTTTCTGCTTCTATTCACCTTGTTTCCCTTTTTCACGGTTTCTGCCGTGCGTCCTTAACGATACTCGCAGTTTATTCTGGCGAGCACAAGGTTTCGGAAATCGTCCGTTCGACCCGTTTGTCTATCGGTGACAATGGTCTTCTCGAATCGCATGTTCGACGGATGACGAACCGTCGTCGCGTCGGGTCGCCGTAGATCGGTACGAGAAGACTTTACTCGAACGAGATACGGATCGGTCGTTCTCGACAAATTGCCTTCCCTCCTTTTTTCTTCTTGAGAACGGACCCGGTGGTGGCGGTTCGGTAGGTGGTTCGGATGCAAGAGATAGAAAGGTAACGCGCGGCGAGACGTTCAAGAGTGGGGGTTGACGTCTCAGTCAGCGCGAAAGGGCGCCAGCCCGTAGCGCGTGTCGGTGAACGCGTAATATTCCTCGACCCCCGCCGGCTCGATCTTCCTCGAGGTTTCCGGACCTTCGGTTTTACGACACCGTTACAACTCTATCTGTTTTCCCGTTTTTCACCTGCACAAATTCCACCCGTGTCGCCTGGGTCGTCCTCGCCCGAACCAAGCGAGTCATAATTTTGTGCTTTCGAAAATTTCTCATTCGTAAATCGAGAAAGATCTCGATTGAGATTAGATTCTGATTTAGATCTCAACTTCCGTTCATACGATGATCGAACGATTCTCGTATGACCTGTTCCCGTTGGAATTCGAACGATCGAACATAGGTATCTAGAGTATCCGGTCGAAACGTAAGTTCACAAAAATCATGCAACAGCGCTCGGACATCGGGGATCGCTTTCTCTCTTTCAGACCAGCGTTACATTGGTCTCAAGACTCTTTTAGTTGGCTGCCATACCAACAGATGGCGCGCATAGTCTCAAGGTGACCTACTCGAGAGGTACCTCGAAAGGGTTAATGTCGTTTTAAAAGAGTCTTTTTACGGTTCAGTTAATTCTTCATTCTATTATATTGTATATACATATTTTATGAAATCGTAAATCAAAGGAATCAACTGACAGGAGGTTGTGGTAGGCGTGAACCTGCTTAGGAATACTCGATCGTCAAGGACGGAGTGGCAGGCGCGAATCCGTGGCGAACCAACGCAACAAACGAACACGGGATTAGGCGAATACACAAACGGGAGTACGGGAATACAGGATCCATGGTTGCGCGTATAGTCGCGCGGACAACGACGTATACTCGGAAGCACGATTGTGTGCTCGCGATGGTCACTCGCTATAAATCAGATTCCCGTGAGATAGCCGGCTAGCTGCTTCACTCCGTTGAGTTTTATCGGGCGTACCGGCGCCGCGTGCTAATTAAACCGACGTGAAATAATCGCGGCCGTTTCAGGATTGATCGTTGATCGAGGCCGTTCAAGTACCGACGTACCTATACGTTCTTTCCCTCGTCCGTGCGCACTCGCGGGACACGACACACACGACTGACTTACGACTTTTAGTTGCTGTTTCCCTCGGCTCCCGCTCTGCTGGTATATTGCGGGTCACTAATTCTGCTTACGAATTCAACGGGTAACGAGATTATCGGTCGCGCGTGCATTACCTCGACAACGCTATGGGAAAGGTGGGAGGGAATTGGGAGCTGCGTACGTAACACTACATACGAATAATCGCGCGACGACCCAGTTCTTTTCGAACGTAGAATCCGGTCGGCAAGAAGTATCCGCGCGTCGGACCCGCGTCTTTCGAATCTGTCGCGAAAGGACGCGCCGACTAGTTTTTCCCCCCTCCCTCAGTTTGCGAAATATTTTATCCGACGGTCGACCTGAGAGACTAAACAGGTTTTCGAGGACGCCGGTAGCAATAAAGACTAATACCGAAGTGGCGTCTAACTCTGTCGAGATATAGTCGAGTGGGACTCGCGTTATCTCGCTTCGATGCCAGAATCTTGTATCTAAACGACGCGTGAGCATCCCTCGGCCTTAAAATATGAAGTGTCTTCGTGGTCCTTAGCTCGCGATCAAGGACGTCGCGTGGAGCCCCTCGCGTTTCATCGGATCGGTCGCTTATCGAATTCGATGCCGATGCTCCGTGGCCAATGCCGATGTCGATGTTGATACCGATGCCACCGCAATCGTGTGCACCGCAATTTAAGCGCGACGCTGGTCCTACGAACTTGGCTCGGTATCGCAGACAGTGATTCCGTTTATATCGATCCGAATCCCGAAGACGAACCGATCTCGACGGATGTAACTTTCGTAGATGGACAACGAGGAAAGTTGTTATTCGCGAACGTTATGTACATGGATTCGAGCGAGTCCGGTCGACGACCGATTCGCCGGTTGGTTGAAAGCGTGAGCCTACTCGACGTATTCCGCGAGGCCGTGCATGGAAGAATAAAGGCGAGGAAAGATGCTGCACGGTAATTAATGGCGCAGCAAGTTCGTCGCAAATCACCAGGCCCGTCCTATAACTCACCGCGCTGACGCGTATTTAAATAGAGCCCGATAGGACGAGAGAGGCTTCTTGGCGCAACGAACACGCGTATGGCTGTTCTGTCGTGTCAAAATCTACGTTGACTTTCAATCTTGTCTGGTTTTAGCGATGCACGGGACTAGGATATTAAACGTTGTTAGTAGAATGAACGAAGAGTTCTCGAAGCTTGAAAAAGCATCCGCTGGGTCACCGCTCGCGTTTCGCGACTCTTCTGGACAAAAGAACAATTTCCTGCTTGATCCACGATACTTCTATCTTCGACGTTCTGAACGATCCCTGAAACGTAGGGCGCACCGATCAGGGCGAGTTACCCCTGACGCGAAATCCAGAGCTACGATGCTGGGCGAGCGGGTATCGCACACGACGGTGCCATGCCATGCCATCCTCAACCTCCGCTATCGAAAAGCTGGTATTTATAGCTCCATTAAGGCCGGACTAAATCATCGCTGCGGCCACAACTTTGTTGTATCCAAGCCGGTACTGCCCATCCAATAGCTTTCCAGCGGCGCGGACCTCTTGTCTAATATTTCGTTGCAATGGCGTGGTCTGGTAGGTGCGCTTGTATATTTCAAGTACCGTTATCGAGGTGGAAGGATGAAAATTTTGCCGTTTCGCCTTCCGTCTGAAAAAGGTGGAACGGCCAAACAGAATGGCGAAAATAACGAGCACGAGTGCGAGTAGTAGTACGAGGAAGACAAAAGGGGAAGGAATCAACGGCGAAACAGAGTAACCAGGCAATCTAAGTAGAAACAGTAAGCGTAGGACAGACAGTCGTGACGCGTATGCTGGCGAACCCTTGACAACAGTATCTCCTTACTTCTTATGGTTTGCCGGACATGTGACAGGTACATTTCCCTTGATGCCAATCATAACATCCGCAGGTACTTCGCGAGTGCTCGTGCCCTGCCCAATGCCAGGTATTAATATACCTACACGCTGTTTACACATTTTGAGTATTTTCCTGTACTCTACAACCTCAAAGTCAAATTCCAGTAACGGTTTCGTCAGTTCGGTGTCGGTCGTCAATGTGAACACATCTAGTCGACGCGCAATAGTATGAATTTAATTTATACATTTTAGTGAGTTTTAGTTTAGATTATGTTAGTTCATTTAGTGCTTATTCTGTGTATACACTGTGGTGTTCCTTGTTCTCCCAGGCTCGAGTGCAGATTTTACACATCACTCCTTTGGCGATGAGGTAAAGGTTTAATTTTTCTTTTAAAGGATGTTAGTGTATATAGGCATTGTCGTGTTCTACGTTTACTGTTTGTACATAGATTACCCGGTCTCATTCGTTTCTGGTTCGAAATTTTAAGCGCGAATAACTTGAAAACGAAGTATACAACACAGTGTCATTATTTCTGATTTTCCCTTTATTCGTACAATCATTCTTTACAAATTCTGACAAGTCGAACATCCTGTTTACAATTAGAAACCTTCTTTGGACATCCGTAGATGGGGTCTTTCAATTATTATTAGTCCTTCGATCGCTGTATCGAGCCAAACCGGAAACGTTTGAAATTCGAATCGATACAGATTGGAGTGATATTATGACGATCACCGAGAACGTAAACAGTACATATGAAAGCAAGATATTGTTATAGCGCGTCTACGCCTATGTGATAAAATTGACAACGGACGTTCAGTCGATCGGCCGATCGGTCTATCGACCAATCGTCGTTGCGGTCCGTAGCGACGCGTACAATGCTGGCCGGTCTCTATCGAAGAGCGGCCCTTGTAACATAAAATGCTGATTTTATTTAAACGCCAATCCTCCCTCTTCTCTCCACCCCTCGACTCCCTCGTTCTCTCTCTCTGTATGTCTGTCTCCCTCTCTCTCCTGCTCTTCGTTCTCGTCCAGTTTCGTAGCCACCGGTGTATTTATCGCGGGGCATTCCGGCCGGACGTAAGTATGTCGGTCCCTGGTACGCCCGTTAATAATGTCCTTAATCCTCGAGCTCGAGCCCGAGCTCGAGCCCGTACCCAAGCTGGAGCCCGTGCTCTGCGGCGATCCTCCTACCCCAGTCCGTACTTTTTTGCATATATCGCGGCCAAACGTACACCGAGAGAGCCGACCGAATTCACGTTTTTCGAGAAGCTTTTTCGACGATACGCGACGTCTACTTTACGACCGTTTCGATCGTGGCGACGCCGCATCCCCCGCGATCCCATCGCTCCCGTTACAACCCTTACCCCTTCATTCGATCCGCAACAAACGGAAACGATTGCCGGGCGATCAGATTACCGATCGATCACGATTATATTCATGCGTACGGTGAAACGGGTAAACGTTCGCTCGAATGATCGCCCTCCATTCCCTTCCTGATACCTGCTGTTTTACACGGGACGGAGAAAGGGGAAGTGCATGTACATAGTCGGTTATTAAGTTCTGTCACAAAATCGACGTACAAAATTTTAAATTGGTAGCACTGGTTACAGCTTTTTAAGACATTTTTAATAATTTATATAAATATCTTTACGCGAACATTGGTAAAATATGTTCGAGTAAATTGTTTTTCCGACACATTGTTATTCTTTTGTTAATTGTCGATACCGTATGCGATAGAACTTATTACCTGACTATATACAATGTATATCCATTGCATTTTCTAAGCACCGAGAATACACACCGAGTCCGACGCGACGCGTTCGACGATTAAAGACCGTCGAGTGCTCGGAGACACGATACCACGAGAAAACCCGTGCACCGCAACGGTCTGCAAGAGGTGTCCGCGAGAACGCAGAGAGGGCGAAAACGAGGGAATCGAGAATTTTATTTTGCCGGAGAAACGTATACAAATTAATTAAAAGGCTACGCGAAACGAACCGGACCGTCTAATTATCAACGCGGCCGGAGGAACCTCGTTTGGTGCAACTACAAAAGTTAGGAAAACCCGTGAGCGCGCAAGAAGCGAGAGCCAACGATGTTAGCTTCCGTGGAACGGAGAAACGTTCGAGTCTCGGGTAGCGGTAAGGAGGCTGCGGAGGAGAGAATTTCAAGCCACATCGAGACAACCGGAGCTAAACAGCCATCTAAATGCATCCGAGGTGGCGCTCGCTGCCATTACAGCTGATGGACGCTTATTGACGCGCGCCCTGCCAGCAAGCGAGCCAGAACCTAGGAGCCTCCGGCAACCCCTCTAGGATTCTCCGATCGAAAGACTGTCTTTCTCTCTCCCTTTCTCACACACCCTCCCGTCCACCCATCCACCCACCCTTCTTCTCTTTGCCTTTGCTACTGCAGCCATACACCGCCACCATCGCCACCGCGACGTTTCGCCTTCTTATCGAAGGACTCGGTACAAACCGCATTTCGCACCCCCGTCTTACGTACAGAAGCGTGGCGTCCAGTGCTGCTTTTGTTTCTCGGCGGGAAAGCGGTGCCACCGGTGGTACGTCCCTTCCGAACGTCTCTCGATGGCATTTTCTCCAATATCACATATAAGACTGTAGTGGACGATTCGGTTAGCGGTATTCATTAGATTACACGTCTTTCGTATCGCGTCATTTTTGTGGTAATAATTAGGAACTGGTATACAGGCGGAATACGCTTTACATACATCTATGACAAGTCGTTAACGCTAGTATATACGATCTCTGTCGATCTATGCCTTCTATTCGTTTAGGCTGTCGAACAATAAACATAATGAATTATGTGCTTCGTGTCTATCGTCGTGGAAGGTTTGAAGGAAAATCTTGGAAACGATTAAAGCCACCGGATGGTGCGATCGCGCGCGGTAGTAGGAACAACCGGACACCGCCCCCTTGAAGTAAGGAACTCGAAAGAGAACCTGCTGAGTCCGCCTAGTCGAAGGTTGGTCCGGTTGGTCATCGGGGACGACGCGATGGACCGACGGTGTCGGTTGATTGGCTCGCATCGATCCGCCGTGCTGGGAGCAATAGATCAGCGAAGACACTGACGCCATGCTGGCCTCGGCACTCTCTCTTTCTCTCTGTCCCACGTACTTTTCGTTTCCTCGTCGCTCCTTCCCGTTCTCTTCTATCCTCGATCGTTTCTTCGATTCGCGACGACAGACCGCGAACAAAAACGGCGAGGCTTGAGAAGATGCGGGAATAGCTCGAGGCGCGTTCGAGACGATTCGAATCGCACGAATACCATGATACGATCTCTCGATCAACATTGTCGTATCGACAGCATGACGGACCAACAAAACTGGAAGAATACGAGGGGAGTGGCAAGTTTCGAAAAAGATTTGGTAGTCGACACGACACCGTGCAAGGGCAAAAGGTGGAGGAAACGCGAAAAGAGTAAAGAGGTGGGGTAGAAATCGGCGGGAGGGAGAGAGACGCAGAAGAAGGAAGGAAAATGGGAAAGAGGAAAAGAGGGATGAGAAGAGGGAGGAGGAAGGAACAGGGCGGGGTGGAGGGCTGGGCGAGGGAATGAGAACAGGGAGGAGAGGAGCGGTAGCAAGGGGGAGGTACGGTTAAGAAGAGAAACCAGCCAGAAGCGAGCTCGCGGCGTTCGCGACGCGCTGTTGTTCGATTCGGGCCGCGCGGTTGCGGAGAATACGAACGGCCGAATTATGAAAATGGTCCCCGTGTGACGCGGCAACCACCCTCGCCAGAAGAGATAGCTCCGAGCAATAAACATACCACCCTCGGCAGCCCCGTGACACGCCTTCGATTCTCCGGCGACTCGAGTCGCTTTCAGACCAGACGAGAGACGGGAAGAAAGGCTGGTGGGTGGCTGGGGTAAGGGGACGGAGTTGCACAGATTCGGTCCGATAAAGTCTCGAAACTCGCGGAACGGACGAACCGCGTTTCTTTGTTCTCTCGTCCGTAGCTCGTACGCGACATCCGCGCGCGTATTCTGCCCTCGAGAGTCGAGATCGTTGCACCCTCGCGAAAGATAAGAACGAATTGTAGGTGGAAGAAGGGGAAAGAGGAAAGGAAAGGGGAAACGTTGGTCGTTCGCCTCGGAGGAGGCAAGGGGTTGCGTTGCTAGAAAAATGCGGTCATAGGCGGCTACCGCGGATAGACTGGCCGCATGGCCCATTTCCCTAAACTGCCATTTGTATCGTCGACGTACGACGCACGGTCGCATGCTAGCCGCGTAAATTTTCATCTCGAGCTCGGTTCTCGACGATTCGCCGTCGGGCTTCTGGAGCACGGAGCCAACGATCGTGTCGATGCTGGACGAGACGTAGCTCGCGAGCGTGCCGTAACGTTCGTTGTTTGCGGAAGACAGATCGCCGTTGTCCGTCGAAATGTCTGTACACACACTCGATTCACTTCGACGCGGCGCACTCTGCCGATTCTCGTTTTCAGGCGTCGCCCCCGTAAATCTTTTCCAGTCACGCCTGACGGACAGGCTTCATACGCTAATTGGCCACCTTTTTTTCTTTTTTTAGTTTTCGACGACGAGTTCGGTCTGGGCAGTGGTTCAACAGGTGTCGTGGCGGTGGGTCACGGGAAACTTTTATTTGAGCGCGCGAGCGAGGGAACCCGTGAGAGGAATAGGGAGAAGAAGAGTGAGGGAACGAGAGAGCGATGGAAGGGGGTGGAGAAGCAGGGTGAAAGAGGAACTAGAAAGGAGGGTGAGGGAGAGAGGGTGTACGCCGAGTTGAGCGAACGAACGAGCAAGCGGGAGTCTATTAGTTCACCCCGGAAAAACGCGACCCCACCGGATCCCTCTGTACGTTGACTCGACCCCGTTGTTTGGTACCGTTGATTTTTTTTTTTTCTTTCCTTTCCCCTCTTTTTTCCATTGAAACGCGTCGACCACCGTAATCGCTCTGTCGAAGCAATCCCTCACTCGGTCCGATCTCACGACAGAAGGTCCGATAATCCTGCGCGTTGTCCGCGCGGCCGAGTTTTTCCAACTTTTTCACCGTACCCGTGCGTGGCTCGGCGCGAGCCACGCTCGTCGTTAATATTTCCACTCTTTTATCGTATCTATCGACGCGGTACGCGCGATTGATCTCGTTACCGCTGCTAACCGATTCCTTCTCCTCCCTTGTTCGCGCTTTCGGAGCAAGAATGATCGCCGAACCATCCGAGCGGACGGCTAGAAGACAAGGACGAGACGAGGAACGCGACTCGAGCATGACCGTCGAACGACCGGTTCATTGTCGTCGAGATCATTCGTGATTGTCCGTGTGCGAGATCGCTCTCGTCGATCGATACGTTTGTCGCGGCGGCAACGTTCAAAAGTCGTCGTTGAAAAGGAATATCATCGAGTACATTGGTCTCTTTTATTTTCGTATCTCGTTACGAGTCTCGTTTACTTTTTTCGCTTCCTTTCGTTCACTCACCCTCTCCCTGTCTCTGTCTCTACTTTCCATTCTGTCTGGTCTCGTCTCGTCTCGATTCATCTCATTTCATCCCGCCTCATCTACTCTGTCAAAAGTCGACGAGTCACGGTCGTTGCTTGTTGCCGAACAAACTCGACGAAAATAATCGATACAGCGTTACCTATCTAGCACACACCGAATATCGGTTTGAATTAACAAAAATGTACGAACGGAGTACTCGTATATGTATGTATGCACGTAGGTGACAGACTCGAGATTTGGTAACACGATGGAAAAGAAAGTCGAAGGAATATACCAATCGCGAAACATCCACGATGGATGCACGGGTCGGGACATTCGCAAAGATGACGGGACGTATTCCGGGTCGCATTGTTACGGGGCTTCGTCCCTCTCCACTCGACGATAGTTAACCAGACATCTCGAACATCGCATAATACTTTTGTATAGGCTAGGTAAGGTAACGCGGTCGTAACGGGCCGATGGAAACGAATCGAGCGGAGATAATAGCAAAGAGATAAGAGCTCCGGCTCGTTACATTCGGCGTGCCAGCTATGCGACCTCGTTGTCATTCTCCTCTTTGCACGGAGCGGGCGTGCGCGCGTATTCGTTTCCGATCAACTCTTCCTTCGAGCGTGCCTTCTAGATTGGTAAAAGCCGACGAATCGGTCGGATAGCGGAAACGAGAGCTTTCGAACGGAACTCGATGGTTGACGGGATCGCGAGACGTCTCTAGCGCGCCTAAAAAGTTATCTCGTAGATCTAGCATAAACCTCTACCCGCGCTGAACCCTACATGGGTACGTATCCAGATTTGAAAAATGATATCGTCGAACGATATTCCATTTAACCGGTCGGTTGGTCGACCGACCGACCGATCGACGCGCAAACATAATATTTCCACAAATTACAATTGCACGTTTAAATCCCGTTTAGTCTATCTTTATGCGTCTATGTCGAATCAATATTACGAATACATATTTACGAGCAAGTTCACCTCGAAGCCACCAATAAGCCGCGTCCCTCGTATACATTTCCCGGTGCACGGGTTGCCGATACGGTCGAGGTTTTGATTTTCGTTCTTTGTTCATTTTATTTGTTTTTCCCTTTTTACCGAAAAATCTGTCGATTTACGAGGGTGCACCGTTTCCATCGTATCGACATTACCGCGCGTATCTGGTTACGCGCTTTCATTCGTTTATTTATCGCACAGAAATTTCGCTGATTAGTATCGTGCGGACTGCACTAATGCGTTGTCTCGTAATTCATCGATTTTAACGGGGCTGACCACGCCGGTCCATTGAATACGCTCGCAGGCTCGCTGACATTCGCGTATCGTGACGAACCCGCGAAAAATTATGGATAATTTCCAAACGTTTCCGTGATTTCGCAAAACCACTGCCCACCTATCGAGCTCACCTTTCCAAAACGTATCCGAGTCTGGATCGATCGGGTTGTTGTGTCACTTCGTGATCGCAACACCTCCACCCTTTTTATTCCGTTCTCTCGTGTAAAGCGGAATGTTGCTACGACGCTACGATCATCCACGTTGGAATCGCGCGCTAAATTTTGCGGCTCTCACCGAGATAAGACGGTTCAACGGAACTCTGCCGAAATGGAAATGGACAAAGTTTCGATGCGACCGTAACCCGGACGAAGCACGATCCCGCTCGACACGACGCGAATAACCACGTTGAGTTACTTGCAACGGGAAGAATCGAGTCACGCTGGAAAATATAAAATTGTCGGTCCTTCAGCGGGATTCGTTCCAAACGAAAAATCTCGATCGGACTGTTTTCGCGACAACGTCGAAACTGTCGCGGAAGGGGTTAAAGACCGTGTGACGCAACGAAAGTTTCGTTTGGCGAAGTATGGCCGAGGACTACTACCTAATGGCATGGTTTCGAAGGATCGGGAAATCTACAGCTCGGCGACCGGCTCCAAATAGAAACCGGAAACGGGATAAACCTACGCGAACCTCGAAACCTCTGTCCAACACGATGCAACGGGTGGAAATGCGCGTTACTGGATCAGGTAGTCGTTATCCCGGTTGAATCTATTCCATATCCTGACTCTTCCTGGCTACGTTCGCCCTTGTGTATTTGCAACTATCCAACTTTACCGTGAAAATTATGGGTTCGAATCGGAGGATTCGCAATTACAGCCCGAGTGAGACAGAGAGAGAAAGACGGATCGTTGAACAGTGTTGGATTCACGAGAAACAAATCAGAGGAATCCCGCGGTCGCAGTTGCGCGAAATCGCCGGAGAAGGGAGAAAATTGTCGCGTGACGACTGGCACGGCCCTTTGGTAATACCTTCGGTCCGCTAACGGGAGAACGAGGGCGGAGGGGTGGTTCGACGTGGGGGTGGCGCGGCGGTGGTGGTCGGGGCTGCCGTTTAACGCAGTGTCGGGCGTTCGAGCGGCAAATCCATCAGGCGGATGCCTCGGCATCGCATCCCCCACGGGGCGGATAAATACTTATTTAACGCGCTTATGCATGCAGCCGCAGTAGCGATACGACCCGTAAATCTGTCCGAGGAAGCACAATGCTGCTAATTATATACATTCCCGTGACGCGCGCGCGAGCGAGAAACCGAGAGGGACTCTCCGGTTAATGACGGACAGAGCCGGCGAGAGGTCGAAAGGGAGAAAGACGGAGAAAGAGAAGGCGACCTCTGGTACCCCAGGAACGGCGAGCCACGCTTCGAAACCCTCCCCTCGCGCCGCTTCCCCGAACCATGGCCGTCGGCTCAAAAGACTCGCAGATTTATTGCCAAAGAGAGAAGGGAAAATGTCGACCTAAGCTCATACGTACAGGCTTGGCAGTTTGTATGCCCGCGCACTCGCTGTTCGGAGAGGTTACGAATCCAACGAGAAAGACGGACAGAGCATGAGAGGCTAGGAAAGAGAGAGAGTACGAAACAGAGAGAGAGAGAGTGAACGAGTCTCCGAAGAGCGAGCTTGCTAGGATATCGGAAGGGGTGGCTCGCAGAATGAGCGGTGTCGGAGGGTGAAGAAGGTGAGGGGTGCGCGCTTACCAGTCCAGGGGGGAGTTGAGAGACGGCAAGAACTGGCAGCAGAGGAAAGAGAACGAAGCTATAAATTCCATCCCTCCGCGTCGCCGCTCGTCGCGCTATATCGTTGATTTATAAATATGACTGTAGCGAAGTATAATAATACGTACGTATCCACCAAGCGCGTCGAAGCTTTCTACTCCCCTCTCTCTCTCTCTCTCTCTCTCTCTCTCTCTCTCTCTCTCTCTCTCTCTCTCTCTCTCGTCACCCTTATTCGCTGTTTGCCCCCACCCTTTACGGCGTGCTCTCGTTTCTCGCGTGCGTTCTCCTCACTTACGTTTGTCGTTTCTCCTTATCCTATACTTTCTCGGCGTTTTTATCGAGCATCCTCGTTCTGTCTCGGAACGAAGATTGAAGGCTAAGAGGAACAGTGTATCGAGAGAAACCTGGATCTCCTTTCGTCCCCGGTTACGGACTTTACCGTTTCTCGGTGCAGCGTAGATCGGTCGATCGGTTGCGAGCAACAACCTGGACTGCGATGTTCCCGTGTTGCTACGCTTCGCCTTACGTCGGCGGACCGTTACGCCGTCCTACTCGGCTGTCCGGTCCGTAATTGAAAATTGATTTACGCGGTCCAGGTTGCGTCGGTCGGTCCGGCAAAGACGAGCGAAGGAGACGCGTGTGTTCGGTCGCGCGAGGGTAGCCGGTCTTGTCGTCGTTGTGTCGCTGCTGCTGTTAACTCGGCAAGCATCGAATGGAATGAGATCAGAGAGAGAGAGAGCGTGTACGGCGTGGTTGAGAGTGGTCGAACGCGGAAAGGCACGAGGTGGGGCACGAAGCCGTGGCGAGACGGAAAGGGTGGAAGGCGGCTCGGAGAAATACAAAAACCAGACTCGAATGTGGCATCGTCCCCTTACGGTATAACGTCACTGGCAGAATATAATCAGGATTTGTAGCAAGGTACCGAGTCGCGTCGCGGCGGAACGGCGCGCAGAACGACCGGAGCAGGGCCGTCCGAACGAACGCTGCGAGGCGACGGGTTCCAGGGAAGGACGAGGGGTACGATGGGCCAGAGAGTGGGCTTCGTGGGGCACGAAGCGGAGGCGCGGGTGAGACGGTCGGCCGTTATTAAGGCGCGACAAGAACTCTACCGTGATGAGCGAGCCGCCGTGCCAGAAGATACCGGCAGTGATTTATGCGACAGGGACATCTACCGAGCGCATCGAGCGCACCGACCGCACCGCACCGTACCGCCACCACCACCACCACCACCGCTACCACCGCCGAACCTTGACGGTTACACTTCTCCCTGTATCATCTTGCAACGAGAAACAACCAGACGACCATCACCCTTTTCACGGTCTTTTCGTCTCGACCGCGCAAAGATCGCGAACATCGGATTCGATCTTTCCTTTCCATGATTGCGCCTACGTTCTCGTAGTATTCCCGTATAGTTTACTTTTCGTCTCGTCGATCCATCTTTTTTCAGCATTCCGGTTTTTCAGCCATCTCTGTATTCTCGTCTATCTACTTATCTACCTATCTGCCTCTTCTCCTCGCCGTCGCCAATAAGTCAAAGTTATCCCCGACAGAGAAAAATGCCAGACGTTTCCGAGAGTAGAGAAAGGGGCCGGCTTTCTCCAACGTGATTTGCGACGACTGCTCGCTCGACTCACCGTGGCAATGAGTCGGTCAGTCGTAAATATCCCGGTAGACTTCAAGACGGCGGCGGACGGATGGACGAACGCGGAGGACGGACGGATGGCCCGACAACGATTGCATCGCGCGCTGTGCCACGCCGCTGAGAATAATCGTCACTGGGAAAATATCCTTCCGTGCCACCGTAATTAACTTCGAGATCATCTGTTCTTGTTTTGTCGTGGGACCATGCAACTACAGCCCCCATTCGTTGGGTGGTAAGCCGACGTCGAAAGAGAGGCGAAACATCTTCGTGACTTTTGCACGACAATCAGGAATCACGAATGGGAAAAGTGTGGAGCGGCGATCGTTCCGTTCCAAACGAATTCCCAAAGCGGGAAACGTGTTTCGGTAACAATCCGTCGAGGAAGAAGATGCCTGTAGTCGGCCGAATTGCCGATCAAGTTCGCGATCGTTTGGTAACCCACCCACTTCGACGGCGAAGCACGGCTCGGCTCCACCCCCCTTTAAATCACTCATTCTTTAATAATGGACAGATCCCATTATAATACCCAAGATTTATATCCGTGGCCCCCTTTTCTTTTTAGCGATAAATTTCATCGCCTTCTCTCCTTTTTTACCTTCGATTAGCAAACTGTCGACCGACGAATGTCTCGTAAAGATCGAAATAACTCTGAAAAGAGCAACCGCTGGGAACGTCGAACGTCATTGGACACTCGAAAGATCCATCGATGGAATCACAGAAGAAAACTCGAAAAAAATAGGCAGGAAAGTGGGGAGGAAGCGACAGATTCGCGAGTTCCCGTAGACTTTCGGTTACGGGCGATCGGAATCGGCCAGACCTATAAATATTGTCGAAACGCGTCAAATAAATTCGAAGCTTTCCCATGGCAAGGGGCGAAAAGGGAACGGGGTGTGCGATAGTCCGATGGTTGCCGCAAGGGGGACCCCTATTTATTGCCGAATTAAAGCGCGTCACCATTAATTTGCATACCATGAGCGTACGATCGTAAAGGAACGTCAAAACTCGTCTGGAATTCGGCACCGGTCGATGATTCCTGACAATTTCAGAGTCACGTTCGTTGTCAACATTATCGGATAACAACGTTGCGTAAACGGCAAACGTGCCTTTCGCAAGAACGAAACGATGCGATGGCGAAACCGGAAAACCGGAAGCTGCATCGGTTACGGACTGCAAGGGGCAGAAAAGTGGAGAGCAAGCAGGGGAAGAGGATGGAAATGAGTGGCTGTACGCGTGTATAAAGGAGCTAACGGTGGAAGGGAGCGAACGGAGAGAAATTCGAAGGAGAGGTAACGAGCCGGTCGATGCGCGCCATAAATTAGCAATTATTTAATTTTCGTAGGGCTCCGGGTCCTTAGACGGCTCTAAATCAGTCTCCGTTGCAAAAAGCATAGATAACTATGACGCATGGCTCCCGGGAAGAGACAGGGGTGCGCTCACCGGATTGCGGCGGTGGTGACTTGGTTCGGACGGGTAGAAGAGCGACGAATAGAGAGGATGGAGATTGAAGCAGAGAGCTAGAGTAAGAGAGCAAAAGTGTCAGATAGACGGAGAGAGCATGTCGAATAGAGAGAGAGAAGGGAGGCATGAAAACGATCACGAATCGATGATCCAGGAAGCAAAAGGCACTGGGAAGGAATCGCTAAAAGGAGAGAGAAGAAAACCGATTAAACGAGTAAGACGGGAAGGAGGATGAGGAGGACAAAGGATCGCAACAAGCTCATCGGTGGGAATCGAAACCGTGGTTTGGTACCGTGACAACGGTTCAAGTGGAATCAAAAATGGAGACGCGACGAACGTGCATCTAATTCTTCGGGGTGCACGGGGAGGGGTTGTAGCGGGTTCGGCAGCATCGTTGGTCCGGGTGGCTGGCTGCTAGTACGGATAGCTGGACGGCTAAATGGGTGGTTGTATGATAACCGGTGGTGGGTGCACGGTGCCACCGTTGCTCTTGCTTCGTCGTTGCGCGTGTAACCGTGGACGAGAGACGGAAGACGAAGGTTGGACGGTGAGGAGGGAGAGACCGAGAGGAAACCGGAGCGAGCGAACGAGCACACGGAGCTGGGCACAATGGCAACTAGTTTTAATTACAAAGTAAGGTGAAGCGATCAATCATAATGATGTACGCGAGGCAGGCGCGGCCTCTGGGGTGTCGAGGGTGGGATGCAGCGTCGAGGAGAAGGACGAGGAAGAGGAGAAGGGAAACGAAAAGGATGAGAAACGGGAGGAGGAGGAGGTGGAGGAGAAATGGGCGGGGGAGGAAGGACGGGCGGAGGCTAGCTGGCGGTGACGCGGCGGGACGAGGGGGCTTTCGCGTACAGTTTGCGTATAATTTACTGGCACTGGATATACCTGAAGTTATGCTATACCGAAGCTGCCGTTGCACCTCTTCGTTTCGTTGCTCGTACTTCTCTGTTCTTCCAACCATGCTTTCGCTGGTGTCGACCGATAGACCGAATGGTTCTTGCGCGTATTCTCTTCCTCTTTGTTTTTCTCACTTCACCCCTTTTCTCCTCTTCCTCGTTCCCCGATACGCTTCTCTTTTTCCCTTTACCCCTTTTCATTCGTATTCTCTCCGAATCGATCTCGATCGTCTCTTTCTTTCGGACTCTCTTTCTTCGCGTTTATTCTATGACTCGATTGCGGTGCGATGTTCCGATAGTTCATCAGGCTGACTGAACGTCATGTCATAACTTCCCGTCACTGTATGGGAAATATCAGGTGCGCCACACAATATTCACGATGGGGAAGCGAGGAGTCGGTTCTTCCTCTGCTCGCGTGCCTCGAAACCACGGTGTCGTGCTCCGTAACCGCGGGTCCTCCCAACTTTTACGACTCGACGTGCCCTTACCGCGAAATATTCGACTTGCGCTCTTTAGGGTGGCATGATCTGTCAGGTATCCTCTCTGGTATCTCCACGAGTGGTCTCGTCGCGACCTCGAAGCGAAGCGAGTACGCATACTGAATTCAGCTTAACAAATTCCACGCTGATGTGTCCGCGGCACGCGTTACTTGGACATTTGCATTTCAGTCGGAGTCGTTTCCACGTTCTCGTCGCGTTTCTTTCGCGTGTCACGTCGTGGTCCAGAAGGTGGACGGACAAGCAGTCTGCGACCGTCGTCGGGGTAACATGGTCGACGCAACCTCCTGCCCCAAATGTAATTATTTCACGCGATTATTCGTTCGTGGGGACTCTCGCGTTTCCCTTGCCAGGTCGTAGAAACGCAACGCGATGCATGGCCCGGGAAGAAGGCAAGTCTCTTAACCCAGACCACAGGCTGCGTACCTTGCGACGAGACGAATCGTTAATGTAAATCACCGAGCCACGGTACACCGGTCCCCGGCTAACGATCTGGCGATGCGAGGCGAAACCGTCGAGCGTTGCGCCTGGCTAACAGACAACGGCACGGATAACGACGCATCGGTCCGTTTTATTAGACCCTCTGATAATCTTCGAATCGTAATTGGAACGATAATTACGCAAAAAGGATACTCGTTCCAGGCCACTTATCCCCGCGTACTCGCACACGGGATGAAATTACCTCCCGCAAAGTTCGCAGCGCAGCGAGAAAAAGGAAGGCTCATTCGGAGACTCGCGACTCTTTTTCCATTTTTCTTGAAACGAAAACATATCTTCAGAAGAGAAGAAGAAGAACCTCCTTGTGTAATTTCGTGAACAAGGAAGCCTGACGTAAAAGAGCCCAACGGATCGCGTAGACGGAAAACTGACAAGACGCGAGGCGTCGATGATGCTCGCATTCGGAATAAGCGAGGCGTTCGAAGCGAGGGGACTCGGACACTCGGATGGATAATCGTTCGAAGAAGAGCGACAAGGGTGAAAGCAATAATTCCAGTCGATGGTAACACGGCGTTGCACTGCGCCTCGCCGAGGAAGAAGAGGCTAGATGGGACGCGCGATGCAGGTCGAAGAAAAACGACGCGATAAGGCGTTTTCAGTGGCGCGTATGCGTGTTCAGTTGTACAGCTGGATCGGTACTTATCGTCTCGGTGAATGCGAGTAATTTCGCGCGACTAATTAGTCTCTCGTTAGCGAACTCGCCCGTTTCGCGAGCAAGAACGTAAAAAGGAGATAATTCTGCAATACAAATCCGCGACTTATCGGGCTCGCCGGTACGCTCTCACCGGGGGAACCCTTCCTCGTCGCGCGTTTCACCGCTACGAGTTCGCGAAGCGATTAATTAAATTCTCGGATAATCAAATATGTCGCTCAGCCGTCCAGTTTTAATTAAAGTTCGGACATTATCTATTTGCTTTATCATCGTCGACTCGACTAGCGTCAACTTCGTCGGCCGAAGACCGAGACGAAACGAACGGTGAGGGGCGAGTGGGAACGAGCGGCGAATCGACGTCGGAAAGATCGAAAGCGATCCGACTTCGATGCGACACTTTCGAGGACGAAACATTATTATTCCCCGCGTTTTTTTAAATATTTTTTTTTCCGTTACACAGGGTTCGAATCGCGACGAGTTTACACCGTTGTAGTTTCAAATTTATTCGTGTAATTCTTCCAAGGAAGGAAAATGTCTCGGGGCGTTTTCAGCTTTTTGTTCGCGACTCGATTGGAGTTTCGGACGTGCGTTCGGTGGCGAATCCGCAGCCGCTGTCCCGGTCGTCTTCGTTGCCTCCATCGTTGTCTCTCGTAGTTGTCGTTGCCGTTGCCGTTGTCGTCGCATCTAGCTCTGGCTGCCTCCACCGGTAAGATGGTTTTACGTCTTATGAGTTCCCAACTGCGGCACCTCTTCTATTCCTCGCAATGATTTCGTCGCAATCACCCTCATCCTACCCCCCGTGCCAGAACCCTCGACGGAGCGGTAATATCGGAGAATGGCGCGACGAAACTACGGGAGGCGGAGAAGCCGACCGACACTTTTGTCAATACACGCGGAACGAAGGAGAAAGACACCCGCCGAAAGAGACGGTCTTTCTCTACCGGCGTTGCTGCTATAAAGACCACTCGTGTCATTTCGCAATGACGAAACTTTGCCCCGAATTCCCTCCTTCCTTCCTTCGTGTTTCCGTTTTATTCCTTTCCCTCCTCCGTCTTCTCCACCTCCTTCACCTACTCCACCTCCTACGGTTTCTCGGTCTCTAGCTACGAGTCCGAATGTGCCGCTGCCGCTGCATCGTTTCTGTCCTATCCCCTTCCCCAACGGACTTGGACCGAGAATTCATATCGGCTTTCTAGCGGTTGACGTCGCGATCGCTCTTACCTACTTTCGGTCGATCGTTTTTCCTTGGCTCATTCTACTTTATACCGAGATCGACGGTTCCCTGCAGGTTCAGATGCTTGTACGTTTAATTTTTGCGGAGAATTTTCTTTTCTTGATGTAAAATAAAAAGACGAGTCGACACTTAGCACCAGATGAACAAGTGACTCATAGAACCAGAAAAGAATGATATCAGAAGCAAAAGTAAAAATCTAGTAATGGAAAAAAGAAGGAATAGAAGGAGAAGAACAAGAACAAGAACAAGAAGAAGAAGAAGAAGAAGAAGAAGAGAAAGAGTCCGGTTGGTACAAAGTTGGGACCGGAGCGTAAGCGGAGCGCGATGGAAGGACACGGTCGCATTTGATATGGACCGTAGATAAATGGTAACGTACGCCGGGCGCGGACTCCCTGTCATGCGGCTACATACCTGCCTACAAGACCGTCCATGTATATATGGTTCGGAAAGACGGGCCCATTGCTCGACCGGCTACGCTCACGGACGTTTAAAAGCGCGCGAAAGCGAAAAGATCGTACGAATCGACGCGATGGAAGCTGGCGATCGGTGCGCGACGCATCCCAATTCGATTCTTCGATACTCGACCTCGACGTATGTGGGTTTCTCCAAGTAGGCGTGTATCCACGGGCCGCGTCAAATCCAGAGAATTCGATCGCGGAACAGTATTTGTAAGGGCGAGGTAGTGGACGGTAGGGAAGGTAGGCATAGCAGGCAGGCAGACCAGGAGAGTCGGTGGGACGGGTGATTGGGGCCGGTGGCCGAGAGGTAACCGGTGGTGTCTCTGTGTCGTCGGTGCCGATGCCGATGCCGGTGCCTGCCTGTGCTGGCGACCGCGACGACCGAGCCTCTACGATGCTCCCGGTCACGACTCGCGGACTCCCGTATTTGAATACAATGCATTATATTGTCCGCGTCATATCATATATCTCCCTGCTAAATAAACACCGTCTCAATATTTAGGCCCGCGAACCGCCCTGCCAGGAGCTGCCGTACCTCCAAGTATACCTTTACCTCGGACTAAGCAGGGTTCAGGGTCGACATCGGAGCGAAGAACGAGAGAACGACCGAGAGAACGCGACATACACGGTGAAGGAAACGCAATGCGCGATCGTCGTGATTCGCGGTCGTTTACGAGATTCGGTGTTTGATCGGTCCCGTTTGTTTCGCGTTCCGTTCGCGTCTCGTCGAAACTATGAAGAAATCGCGCGTTCGATCGAGCTTGTGTTCGAGTCGACCCCCAGAAATCGGCGAGAATTTTCAGCCAGCAGGAGAGACAATACGTGGAAAAACGAACGCCAACAATAGTCGATATCGTGGTCGCGAAACGAAACGAAGATATTAGCTTTCGAATCCGTATCGACGCGTGTCGTGCCATCTCGCGGCCGTGTTCGTGGTAATCCGATACGTCGGGTCGACGTCAATTGACATTTAACATGCAGCCGCGCACTTGCCGTTATATGGATCTGTTGGCGCAGTGTATCGCCCCGGGTTTATGATCTCATCGGCCGATTGATTTATGTCGGCAATTATAGCGCAGCTAGGAGTGACGCACGGTTCCGTGTCCCGAATGAGTTATGGGTGTTAATCTCGGGAAAACCAATGAAGGGCGGCCCTTCGACGGCTACGTCGACGATCGTTCGCCTCGTTTCGTTCTCGGCGGGCATTCCGTCGTAATCTATTGTATCTACGAGTACGTATGTACGTATGTAACCAGCGCCTCGATTCTTTCTTTCGCGACTCCACGTTCGTCGCGTATATACCCCGCGTTTCTTCGATCGACTACGAAACGACCGACGAGACATTGTCATTCGACGCACGGACGATCTCGTCGTCCTCTAATCCGCCGTCATTCGATCGGTCGAGGTGACCGTTTGGGCGCACGCCAATCCTCTGCGCCGAACGTCCAAAATATTAACCTTCGCTAACCAACGTTAGCTCTAAAATCGTTGTCCATAACGAATGCGTCGTCGTGCCTCATACGATATCGTATCGTATGAGTCGTATACCCTTCTCTAAAACAATGTAACTTGGGATTCCGTTCTGTAGTCGGTCTCCCACTGCTACGTCGACCGAGGAAAATCTTAAATTTCGCGTGCATGTGTATACACGACTGCGCTGGACCGCGAGGAAGTTATTGCCCAGTCTCGTGCAAAATGTAATTAGACGATGCTTGAGCGAAACGATGCCACTTCTCTCTTTCGGTAAAGTCGAGCAGTGGCTCTGAACTGAGTTACGCGACGATTCATCGGTGATCGTATACTTATCCGGCGAATCGTGAATTTCGCGTATTCGTTGCGAATCTAGGATCATGGAAGAGGGTGCTCGAAGTATTGCAGGATACGTACTTAACTAGAACCTTAACATAGAATTTTATGCAATATTGCCACGAATAAAGTGTCGTATTTTGTTTCGTCTGTACAACGAGCGTTCGTTTGCGTCTGGTTTCCGGTCGAGGCGAGGGATGGAAATCGCTGGTACTCCTCGCAACCGGCAATGCAACGGGCAACGGTTCACGGTATCGATACGGGAGAATCCGACAGCTCCGAGAACGTCGGCGGGTCCAAGATAGAGAGGGAGCGTGGGGAGGAGTAGGAGGAACACACCGGTGAAAGGAGGAGAAGGCGCGAGGGGTATTTACATTGCTAATGTATCGCTGGCCTAACTTCTAATTAAACAAATTCGCACAACTCAGCGCGGCGCGCGGTTGCCTCGTGGAATTGCTCCGAGCAAAGAAACGACAAGAGAAAGGGAGCAAGGGAGAAAGAGACGTCCTCCCCGTTGTTCGGCAAAGGAGCGGAGAACTAGGAGACTAAGGGGAAACTCTCTCCCTTCTAGTTACAGGAGGGGTCGCTCGTTAGCGCTCTTAACGCGACTTACCGCCTGGAGCGAGAACCTCCAGTCCCCCGATTCATCGAGAAGAAGAAATGAATATTTATAAGAAACTGCAAAATAGTAGTCTAATCCTTTCTTTTCTTTCTCCCCCTTTTCTCTCTTTCTCTTTCTCGTTTCCTTCGCCGCTACTCACTCTTGCTCCACCGTTTCGCTCCGTTTCTTCGACAACCGTCTCACCCTCCATCTTCGTTTCTTTTAATCTTCGAAGAATGAACGACGGAACGCGACCGAACTCCAGGCGCCTCTGGTACCAGGGGCTGTAGTATTCAAAGAAAGTCGCTATAAAATTATTCGCAAGGCAATAAGGCCTCGTTTCGAACGTTCGACCAGGTTCTCGCGATCGTTTGGTGTCGCGTCGCCTATCTGCGACCATTTCCGGCGTCATCGTCGACTCGATTACGGCGTAATAAAACACTATCCCGACACCTGCGGGCTCGACAGAGACCACTGTTCTCTTTGTTCGATAACGAAGACACAAAGCCGGCTCTGTGTCGCGACCAGAGGCACACGCGCGCGCGAACTCTAAAGTCTGTCGGAAAGAATTACATATTCCCGGAGCATCGAACATTCCCAAGTTCCAGGCGAAAACACGGAACGACGACTATGACGAGGAAGACGACGACGACTCGTATCGCAAGCCCTTTAAAACGAACCGTTTGTCGGCGTATTGGTGAGTAGGGTGAGGTATGGTCTCGCGCGCACCTCTCGTATCGTACGTGCCCTCGACGTGTGGCTGAGCAGAGACGCGTAGGTGCGGAGCGGGCGTACCAGCGAACGAGCGGCACTTTGTGGGCTCGTAAAACAGCGGCAGCCTTGTAAATCTGTGCCCGAGTGTGCTTGCTCCGACAGATTCTCGCTCTACCTCTTCTCTTCTTTCCGTGGTCGCACGCTCCGTCTCGCGTCAGCGTCCGCCGCACCCCCGACATCCGGTATCCGCGTTACTTCTTTCATTTATACGCATACCGTTCTACATTACCACCTTCCGACCTTCATCTTCTTTTTCCCGTTTCCGATTACGAACGATCGAGACCTTGCGTCGCGTGGATACACTCTTCTTTCTCGTCCTCCTCCATTTCCTCTGGACGCGTTGCTGGAATTTCTCTGTTTCTACGCTAGTCGCCGATTGCTCTTCGTACGACAAGAGGGGGTAAGATATCGCGAACTTTGCTGATTTGCATTGCAAATGTCCAAAGAAATTTCACCGGAGCGCGCGACCACGGAAAATTTTTATTCGTCCACGTCGGACTTAAGCCTGTTGTTCACGGCGCGCGAGGCTCGTGTAAAGCGGAGAACAAATGTAACGAGGTATTCGCGTCTTACACGGATAGTAGCTTACCTGATCAGGCGCAGCCTTACCCTTACCCTCGACCGAGTCCTCTTTTTGTTGCGATCTCTCAGTATGCGCGCGCGCGCGCGCTCGCCCGCGCTCGCGACCGCCGTAAAGTAGATGCACAGATCGGGCGTATCTTATGGAACTAAATTGGAACAAGACAGCCGAGGAAGCGGGGATGGAGCGAGACGGAAAAATGGTAAAACGACGAGATAGAAACGGAAAGGATGAGACGAGGCGGGGAATCCGTGAAAACGGGCAGAGAAACAGGAGAGGGGAACGCAGAGAGAAGGACGCGCGAGGAGAGTGCGAACACCCACTGGCCAAACACGGTGTACCCAGCTGATTCTCCCACGCGTTCACGGCCAACTGACGTCTTCATCGTTCGTACCACCGCGCTGTGACGATGGGTTCCCGCGCTAACCAATTTCAAAATTCAGCTTCCTGAACGCACTACAGATTCTCTTTTCCGCGGTTCCGACATACCTAATACGATCTTGGAACAAACGAGACGAATGACGATCGGCGACAACGCCGTAAAATTGTCGCGGTTAATTCGAGCGATCGTAAATGACTCGGAAACGTGTACGCACGAATGGATGATCGTACAGACTTGGAAAACAGAAAACAACGAATCGACGTACAAGGGTACCGAAAGTGAAAGGGTGGGTGAATGGGTGGGTGGGTGGAACGGTGGAAAGAGAGCAAAAGGAGAGAGCTCGTTTCTTCGAGGCGAGGGTTACTTTAAGGACCGTTCGAAAATCGGTAGCCTCATCGCCGATCTTTTATTTTATCCTCTCCGCTCCATAAGATCGCATTCTTTACGACCCATTAGACGAATTCATTACCAGCCTTCGGCAATAGGTAACCGAGGATCGTGAGCTCTCTTTCTTCCTCCTATTTCTGTCTTTCTCCATCGCAGCGCCTCGCCTAGTAGTCCCGACTTGCCGTACGTTTCTTTTTCCAGGCGAATTCCTCTGTCCTCTCGCCAGAAATTGTCTACGTATTCGAGTGTTTTGGCGATCTGTTTGAGGGCCTGTTTGAGAAGCGTATTCGAAGATCGCAGGGGATATTAGAAGGAACGGAATTCGGGTAACGTAAGATGTAGGTACAGAATAATGTAATCGAACCCCATGAATCTTGTACTTTATAACATATATATTTATTTGAGCTTTAATTGCATTTTAAAATACAACCGAAATAATTAAATAATGACAAATCTGGTAAAATGGTTTCAAGAGTCGCGTATACATGATGCATATCTTTGTGGTTGCGCATTTGTAAGTAGGTAGGTACTTTTCGAGCGTGTTTTTCGCACGGTTGGCCATTCGCGTTTTTCGTTTTCTTTAGTTTCTGCGAGTGTGTGCACATTCCGCGTTTAATTGTGCGCGTATGTCGTTCTTCGCATCCACGTAGACCTCGTGTCTCGTTTGTTTGTCCCACTCTCAGCAGTCGTATATAATTACAATAATAATATTAATATTATCGTTATATCGATAAATACTTTTAAAGTCCGCGATGGAAGAATTAGAGTTTACAAGAAATACGTATACAAGTGTGTTCCGCTCCAGATTCGGGCTTCCTCGTCCTCGAACGCGCGCAATCATCGTCCCCCGTCTAGTTTTCTCTTACTCGACTCCGACGCCGGTGCTTCGACTCGCGCTTTTATCGTTCATTCTCTTGTCATCTCTGCCGTTCCTGCTCCGTGTATATTTGTTGCTCCATCTATCTCTCTCTCATACACACACACACATACACACACACTCACTCACCATACACGCACACGTGCACACACGCTTGCACACTCCGATCGTCGCCAACTTTCGTGCACATATCCTACAATCGACGATGCACGGCCGTAAACACGCGTGCACCCAGTCACACAGCCACGCAGCAAGCACACGGACGGACGGACGGACGAACGGACGGACGAACGCACTCAAATATGCACGCACGCATGCACGCACGCGCGCACGCACAGATGCAAGATTATTCGCTTCGGTGATTGTTCGCGCGCGGCCCGACACGTTCCCTGGGATGCGATCGATTTTCGGCACGCGTCGCGGTTTCAAAATTTGTTGCTCGGTGCTTTATTCCGTTTGCTTTTTTTTTTCTCTTCTTCATTTCGTAGTATAGATTTAATCGTAATCGTAATTTTAATCGTAATCGTAATCGTAGTCAATATACACGGTAACCGCGATAATTCGAGCGATAAGAATGACAGTAATTTACACTTAAAATGTCGCATTTGCTCGCGCGGCGCAATAAATAGTATTTCGAGGAAAGGAAATTTACAATGGTCTATTCGCGCGCTACGAGTGAAGGAAAACGATATTGTTCGAGGACGTCGCGCGCGCTCGCCTCGCCTCGCCTCGCCTCGCCTCGCCTCGCTTCGCCTCGTCACGCCTCGCTCCGACTCGCCCTGGCCCGCGCGCGTCCCGAGTAACCGCGAGCCTCGCTATTGCACCGTATCTCGTTGCTTCATCGACGCTCTGTCCGCCGATTCTTTTACGCTCGTATCCTTATGTCTCCGCCTCGCCGGTATACAGCTAGATTTCGAGGGGGATCGACCTCGAACGATCCTCACCGGTTTCGTGGCGATAATTATCAACAAAGAGATTCCTATACAAGGGCGGACCCTAGCCTATCCTATGCTGCGCTAATCAACTACGCTCTTACGTTCTAGAGGTATACATGATGATCCGACCTTACGACAGCCGTAACGGGTAAGCTTTCATCTCCATCGTTTCGGATAACTTTCGTACATCCACTCTTCCGCGCGATTCGCGCTTCACCGTTCTCTCTCTATCTCTCCCCCTCACTCTCTTCATCGCTTTCTCCCTTGGGCACGCGTGCGCGCGCGCGAGCTCGCGTGTTCCCTTTCTCTCCCTCTCTCGTTCACGCCATCTTCACTCATATCCCGTGTGTATCTATCTCGTCGGTCCGTGCCGTAATCTTTCCAATCGTATCGCATCTCGTTGCACGTCGTAAACGCCCTTAAGTATTTATAAAATCACAAACTTGGCCGCGCGCCGAGCCCCTTGACTCAGCAGTGCCGCGAGATATGGTGGCATCACAATTTAATTAAACGCACGATCGACGTTTGCCTCCTCGTTGAACGTATCGTTTCTCTGTCACTCGCGTGCCTCGACCGTCCTGGCGACGAGTATCCGCGTTACGAAGAGCGACCGGAACCGTAGGGGACTGGGCGGCAGCACGATAAAACGTTACCGAGTTTCGGAAGACGCGAGATCGGGGGGTGTAGGGAGAGAAAAAGGGAAAAATGGGAGCAGAGATCTGTGATGTTGTTCGGCATTGGAACAGGCGACGAGGGTTCTCGGTGGCCGCCGTCGCGACGCAAAACCTCGTTCGGACAGGCGAGGAGATCGCGAACGCGAGAAAGCCGATCGTCGAGGTCGAGGTTCAAAGGTCGAATAGTCTGGAACCACGTCGCGGTGGTCGCTAGTTACAGTCGTTACAGTCGTTACAGTCGTTACAGTATAGATACACTTATGTACAAGTGGCACCGCTACTTACGGGGCTCGGACTATACGTATTTGCTGGACAATTGCTTGGCCAGCTCCGTATACTTGAGAAATTTCGAATGCGGGCTCTCCTCGAGGGGAGAGGCCGCTGACTGAGAGGGGCTACCGTTCGCCTGCGAAAGCGGCGGCGACTTGTTGCGTTGCGATGTCGGGGGCGAGGAAGAACTGTGACCGGTCGGTGGTCCCGCGGCTGAGTTCTGAGAGGCCGCGGCCGCTGCGGCGGCGGCAGCGGCAGCGGCCGCGGCTGACCGACCGATGGTCAACGGGTCCGGAATCACGCCGTCCTTGACGAAGTGCATTTTCGACAGATGGTGCCTGTACGCACCCTTTGAGATAAACGGTGTGTCGCAGAAGGCGCACTTCATGATCGAGTCGGCGGTGACCACCGCGTCGTTGCAGGCCCAACTGAAAGCTAGGATCGCGCCCGGCGTCGTTCCGGATCCCGGGCCGGCGTTGCCCACTCCACCACTCGCGGACGAACCCAACCCCGAAGTCGAACCTGGTCCACCCGCGGACCTACTGCTACCGCTGCCTCCGCTTCCGCCCCCACCTCCGCTCCCGCTTCTCGTCTCTGTCTTGTCGCAGAGTTTTTGCAACGCTGCCAGTGGATGACTGCTAGCCTTGCGACCCTGCGATTCGACTGCCCCGCTCGCGCCACCTCCGCCACTTCCGCCGCCGCCGCCCGACAGGCTGTCGAACATGGAAGAAAGCGCGCCGAGACTGCTCGAACCTTTGGTGTCTGGGGTACCACGCGGTGTAACCGATCGGTCGCTGCTCGTCGGACTGCTGGTGCTGTTTCGACAGGGACTGCGGCCGAGCTGTTCCATCTGCCCTGTCGATCTGGGCGTCGGAGGATTTATTCGAGGCGACAAAACCTCGCGGCCCTCCTCCGAGCCCTCGTGCAGGCTGCTTCGTCGGTGATTGAACGAGCTTTGCTCCTCCTCGTCTCTGCACTCGTCCACGATCTCTTTTTTCACAAACACCTCTCGATTCGACGGGGGCTGCGATTGTTCTTCCTCGTTGCCGACCCGTTCCTCGGTTTCCTCGTCTCTCGGCTCCTTTTTCACGACCACCGTCGACGACGTCGTTGCCAGCGTCGTCGCAGCTGTTGTCGCCGTCGTGGTCGCCGTTGTCCCCGAGGAACCCGTCCCGGAAGTTGTCGCTGGCGTGGCCGATTCCTCGTCCCCGGATTCCTCCGCGGCAGGATGATGACGCCCAGAGCCGAGACTCTGCGGTACCAGCTGTTTGTCCGGCGTGACGCGATGATGATGGGAATGCCTATCCGAATGCCCGACCGAGGAGAGATCCAATCGTCTCTCGGGCGTCATCGAGTCTGTTCTTCCTCCACTTCCTCGTTCCGAGACGGAACTGGACTCACTCCCGCTACGTTCTCGTCGCGCTGCCGCGCTCGTGGAATAGTGATGTTGTTGTTGTTGCTGTTGTTGATACGACCGAAGGAGGTTCATCGTTTGCGGATCGACCAGTGGTTTCGTGTAGTCGACGCTCTCGTCGATGCCCAGTCGTTTCAAAATACTCGTTCCCATCGGTGCACCGGGTTGCACGTGATGCAAGCCTGGCGCACCGTGTCTCGCCCGGGAATCGAAACTCTTCTCGATCAGTTTCTCGATGGCGTTCAAAACAGAAGGAGAGGAGCTCCCGGTGGTCTCGTTCGCGGTCGGCGTCGGTGTGTCTTTCCCCGGAGTGGTCGCGTCGCTGGCCGACGAGGGTGACCGATGGTGCCTCGAGGATACCGGTGAACTCTCCTCGTTCGCACTCTTCCGACCACTTTCGGACGGCGGCAGCGTCGCCGACAAGTGATTCGACATTAACGCGTTCTTGAGAAAGTTCCGTTGATTCGCGCTCACTGTACCCGCGCCGATGCACTGGCGAATGTGATCGACGAAGATGGTCGTCTCGATCTTATCGCCGCATTTCTCGCAAGTTATCCTACCCGCGTGTTTCCCGAGATTGTGTCCGAGCCCGGTGGCGGCGGCGTCGCCGTTCTTGAATTCGTTCTGGGCACGTTCCAGTTCCAACAGCTTCCTCACCGGTAACGATTTCTTGCGTTTCTCCCTCGTTTGCCGGCGTCGTCCGCCGCTCTCCGTGATCGAACGCATAATGTGTTCCTTGTAGTGGGAGTTCTTCACCATGTGATTACTCAGTTCCTTCAACGAGCTGAACGCCTGGTCGCACACCTTGCACGTCAATACCGCACTCACGTGGCTGCTGGTAGCTCCGGAACCGGGAGCACCAGCGTTTCCGCCGTGTGGTCCGGTAGCACCAGCACCGACACCGCCACCGGCGCCGGTCATCGCGGCACCGCCGCTACCCGCTCCTCCGCCCACGGAACCGCCTCCGCTTCCACCGCCGCTGCCTCCTTTGTGTTCGTCCGAGGATTTCCACGAGATGATCTGCTCCTGGGAGATGATGTTTGTGTAGTGTTGCGTTTGCTGCATGTGCGAGGTCATCTCGGCGAGCGAGCGGAAACTCTGACCGCACCACATGCACTTCAGTATCTGTCTGGTCTGTTCGGCCCCTTTGCCCAGCCAGACGTCCTGCCCGCGCACCAACTTTCTCGGTAACGGCATCGTCTCCTTGATCAGAAGATTCAACTCCGAGGGACTCTGCTTGCTGCTCGGTGTCGCGGAACCACCGGCACCTCCAACGCCACCGGAACCAGCGTTGCTCGACGACGTGGTCTGAGGTTGATGTGGCGGCTGAGGTGTCGGCATGCTCGGAACGTTGCTCTGCTGCGGATGCAGCGAGGAACCGGTGGGCGGCACGGGCATGTTGACGCCGCAGTGTTTCGCCTCCTTCATGTGCGTCGTCATCGCGGCCAGCGTGGGAAAGCTCTGCTTGCACCAGACGCATTTCAGCACGTCCTTCGCCTGATCGGCGCCCTTGTTCAGCCAATGAGATTGCCAGGCGCTGTGACGACTACCGGAAGTGGAACCGGTCGGATTCCCGGCGGAGCCACCGCCGGCCGAGCCACTTCCGCCACCGCTACCGGCTCCACTCGCGTTACCCGACGACGACCTGAACAGATCCTCGCCGCCCAGTTTGCTCAGCTCGCTCATCTTCTCGAGTGCTTTCGTCGCCTCGCTGGGCTGATACGGTTTCTCCAACGCGGACGGCGGCTTTATCTTGCCGTTCCACAGCTGATGATGCTCCACCACGCCGGCGGTGCTCTTCGGCGAGAGTTGCTGCTGACTAGTCGCCGCGGCTGCGACCGCGGCGGCGAAGTAAGGAAAGTGCGAGGCGACGACGGGCGACGTCCATGGCGAGACTACGGGAGGTCTTCCGAAACCCGCGGCTGCGACGGCCTGAGCGGGATCCTGGTGAGCCGCCGTGGCCGCTGCGACCGCTGCCGCTGCCGCGACCGCCGCGGAACCGGCAGCCAATCTAGAAGATTTCCGAACCGGCGGTGGCGGCGATTCTTCCGGACTCGGTCGTTTTCTGCTAGGCACCGACAGATCCAACGGTCCGTTGTTCGTTTCCGTCGACGAGGACGGAGTCGGTGGTTTACTGAGGTTCAGTATCTGTTCGTCCTCGTCGTCCTCCGTCGAGGATGCTTTCCTCGTGCTGAAATCGAGCACCGCGGGCAACGGTGTGGCCGACGGCGAGACATCGCCGATACTGCTCGGCGAGACCAGTAGACCCGGAGTGGCGGCCGGTGGTGAACACGAGGACGTGACCAGAGGCGACACCGACCCTCGGGATAAGGGCGAGTGGCCGAGCAACAGCCTCTGATGAGTTTGCTGCAGATACGCAGCCATCATTGCCGCGGAGTGAGGCGGTAGAAGAGGGTGACCGCCGAGCGGAAGAGGCACGATACCACTCGGACTGACAGGACTCGCGCTGCTCCTCGTTGCTGGTGGCGGTGGGCTACCAGTCGGCGGGCCGGACGATTCCCGAGAATCTCTCGAAGGGCAGCGCGGACTCATTAGTTCTCTGAAAGAATTAAGCAAAAGGAAAGACCGTTACGTGGACGTGTGAGTGATATCCGTGCACGGTTTCGCACGTCTGCTGGGGGTGTCGTCGATCTTTTTGTCACCGGACCCACGGAACGGCGGTGTTCGCGAAAAGAACCGCGGGAAATCGATACCTGTCGGTGGCACGTTAACGCTCGCTGCATATAGGTCGTGGTATTTTCGATGAAGCGCGTGGATCGGTGGATGCTGCGCGGTCAACGAAATTCGTCCTCTCCCCTCTCTACCCCCCGTTGATGATCGGTCTATGGGACTCTGAGATGCGCGGGCACGCGATACGGCTGGGCGCGAATTCGAAAACGGCGCGTGTAGAGCGCAGTCTACAGGAGGTTGCAGGCGTGTCGACGGCTCGCTCGTAACTGACTGCTCCTGACTGAATGCTGAATGCGTGCCGCGAGATGAAAGGGGAACAGCGGCACGCATGCAGGGGAAGTTTTCGGGGTCAGGCGGGGCGTCGCGGGGTTCGGAGGCGCCACTGACGCAGCCCGTTACGGACACGGCCACCGACACGAATACGTACACTTACACCCACACGGCACCAAACTACGACACACGCGCGGATCCACCACCGCGACCGCCCCCGTGGCAAGCGGTGATGCGGCAAAGCGGTGCCGAGCGCGGGCGAAGCGGTGTCACCGACGGCGGAGTTGGTGGGATCGCCGGCACGGCTCGACGCGTAACACGTGCCTATCTCTATTAGCTATACGACGTCTCACGGCAGTCACCGATATCAGTCTGGCACCGGCTCATTTATCCTCTCGTCTCTCTCCTTCTTTCGTTCTTTTTCTCTCTCTTTCTCTGTTACTCTACCTCCATTTTACACGTGTCTACCGTTCCCCTCTTCCTTTGTTTCTCTCCATTCGTCTCGTGTTCTTTGGAAGCCGTTTAATACCGTTTGCCGCGTCTCCGTTCGTTCGCGACCTTCTCCGCGCCTCACCGCATCCGCCACAGTCCGCGCGGCACGGATACGTGAGGATTCGTCGCGCTCAAACAACGAGAACACTGGAGTGTGTACATACACGAGAGCCGTCCGACTCGGCGTCGGCGACTTCAAAGCGCACGGCAGCATCGCTCTCGTTGATTTAGGCGGTTTACGACGAAGCCTCCGAGTAAAGTACCGGCTAATGAGTTTGAAGCGAACCGTGTTCGCTGAAATTTACGTTTTCACTCTCAACGGTCGCGCCCGTCTAGCTATCCACCCTTCGGTTTGCAGGCACGGAATACGCTCAGCCCTGGCCATTGAAAACGGTAAGGTGTAGGTGTCCGCGTTCGATGGGTTTTGGAAGGCTGAGAGTTCTTTACCTATCCGGTGGTCCGGTGTCCCTCAAAATCGTAGGATTTAATCTTGTTGTAGCGGAAGGCGGTGGTGTGGGCGGCGTTGCATCCTCGTCGTCTTCCTCGTCGGTTGCGTCGCCGTCCTCTTCCTCTTTGGTTGGAGCCGGACAACCCCTCTCGCTAGGGCTGATCGGTCCGTCATCCTCCGCGCAATCGCCCTCCTCCGCTTGGAGGTCCGCGGCCAGACCTGGCCCAGAGCCTTCGACTCCGTCCTCCCCTGAAACGAGAACATCGTAGGGTTATATTTCATTTGGACGGCGGACAAACGCGAAAGAAAATCTAGCGGAAGAGGGATCCTTGGTCTGCGACGAGAGAAAAGACGGGATGTGGCTGGAAAGGAAGTAACGAGAAGCTCGAGGGGTTAGAATTTGTAATGAGCGGTGTCGCGTACAGCGGAAGGACGCGAAGGGACACGAACGCCAAGACAATGCTGTTATCTGTTCATTTATCGGGCTTTCGCGGCGATGCCGTGTCGTACGCGTCGAGCGAGATCAGGGAGACGACCCATTGTCGAAACGTAGGCGCGGAACGTACGTTTCCCCGCGCGTTACGACCCTCGATCAAATCGTTACTGGCACCGTGCGCGAACCGCGACAACGAAATCGGATCTCGAATCGACTCGTAAACATTCCATACCGCGAGACGATCCTCGTTCCGTCACCGTGCGAAACGACGGTGGTTGGGAACGATGAAAAGTTCCGAGACACGGTGATGGTTCCAGAACGCGACCGGCGTCGCCATCTTGTTGCTCGAAGACGCGCGTTCGTTGGCGAGGGCGAGACGGAAGGCCGTGGATGCCGATCTTCGACCAAGGAAAGCGAAAGAGGCGGAAAGGAACCCGCACACCTCCCTTTCCGGAGGGTGGGGACAAGCGATTCGAGGAGCACCGTCCTACTTTGCCGACTGGCCAACCAAATGATCGTTTGTTCGCCGATGGGCTACGGAAGAAGGAGGGAAAAGAGATCGCGCATCGATCCACGGAGGCATCGGCAACTAATTACGCAGATTTATGTCCCCATTGTCCATTGTCTCTGTCGCCCGGAGTCGGCCCTCCGAAGCCCTCCGCGACCGTGAACGATCCGATGCCCAGAGGCCCGCTGTTGCACGAGGAGCCAAGCTAAGCCAAGCCAAGCCAGGCAAAGCCGAGTCGAGGCGAGGCGAACGAGAACGGGAAGCGTTCGAGGAAGAAACGACCAACGACCGCGAAGACGGCGACATCGACGCCGAGAACGAGGAAGAGGACGACGACGACGAACCGAAACAAAAGGAACAGTTCGAGAATGGTACGGAATCGAGAGTCCGTACCTAGAAGGGATACGCGAGAAGTCGAGACGACCAGGGCGGACCACCGGTGGACAGCTCCGCCCGCTTCGACCGGAGCATCCCCGATCTCTTTTTCGTCTCCCTTCGTTCCGCTACACGCTCCGCGTCCTTCGCGCCTTCCTCCCTTCCTACCGATTTCTCTTCGTGGTTGGACAGCGTTTCGGGTTCACGTGAACATCTACCACGGAATGATTTATCAATTGACACACGTCAAGAAATTGGATGTGAGTTGCTACCACGCGACAAAGTGAAGAAAATGCGACCATTTGCTCCAGAAAGTTGCTCTTAAGAAAGACGCGGGAGGGAATGAGGGAGCATGATGTACCGAGCTCGAAAACTCTGGAGACCCGACATGGAGATGTTGCCACGCGATATCGGCTCCTCTCGTGCTCGGCTCGAACGAACCAAACGCCACGGCAGGATATGCCAACGGGGATACGTTGGTAGCAACGCATACAGAGCGCTGCTCGTCCGTTTTGCCCGTTCGCCAGCTCCTCGTACGTGTTCGCGCCAAACCACCAGACTCCTATCCTCTGCTCTGTCCTTGATCTTGCCTCAATTTCTTTCGAACCTCTACTTCCCCTGTCTCGACGCAGCATCGCTACACCATGCGCAACAATAATTAGTCTTATCGATGAATCTCTTCCCTCTCGTTCTTCCTCCGTTCTCCGATGGGCTCTGGGCCTCTCCTTTCTTCTCGTTATTCGGATCGGCTATCAGTGCATAGTCCGCTTGAATCTGCCAAGCAGAGATAAAATCCCGATCGAAGGGCTTAACCGGAGAACACTCGTGCGAATAGAGTCTTTTATGTTCTAAAGTGTTTTACGCGTAGCTTCATTCGTCGCCAAGCTTTCGAATTAAAGCTTAAACTACGTATCCGAAACCTTCGATGATTGTTAGTCGAATAGAGAAAGAAAACGATCGTCCCGTAAATTTTCAAGCGCTCGAGATTTACGGTAGCGCGGCGGTCTCGTCTCGTTTAAATTTATGCGGCATCGGCGCGTTGAATCGGTTCCGTTTGCCAGCAATTAAACTCGTTGTTCAAGCATCGCGACACGTCCTGAAAATTCAAGGAGGGCCGCGCAAGCTTTAATTGTTTGCCGGGTAAATTGAGATAACAAAATGTTTCTTTGCGTTCTTCTGGCTCGATGCGCTATCTACGTCCCGATCTTCCACCCGTTGATGGTCGACTCGGGATAATTCGAATCTCCAGCCGAGGAAATGGTTTTTCTTTAGGTGGTAAAGGCGCAAAATCTCGAGTAACCTAATCACCGTGTACGAAAGATTGCGCAACAACGAATAACGCTGTTGGCGGTGGAAATGCGGGAAAAGGGGAAAACGGAGAAACTGGTGAGCGAGAAAACCCATAGCAGAACAGAAGGCAGGAAGGAGTGACTGCTGGAGAAATGGAGGGGGGAAGAACAAAAGGAGCAACGGAGGAGGGACAAGGCAGGACAGGATAGGAGAGGAGATGAATTCCTGATGCGAGAACCGTCGGGAGGCTGGCGAGGTGAGTGACAGGAGGCAGACGAAGAGACGAACGGATGGACAGACAGGCAGGCAGGCAGGCAGGAGGACGACGGACGAACCGACGGACGGATGGACAGACGGACGAGCAAGCGAGCTAGCAAGTGAACGGGCGGTTGGGCAGAACGACAAAGAGAGACGAAGAGCAAAGGGAGGCTCCGCATTGTGATTCTCTCGCGGTCTGCCAGAGTGTGACTGACGGGTGAATCCATTCTCCTTCCTCTGTCCTTCTTTCTGGCTTTCGCTCGTTCTCCGTCTCGTATTCCTCTCGCCGACGTGTCTTCCTCTCGAAGCAACCGGCTCTCGAATCCACGACGTTGCACCACATCAACGCTCATTCGAGACGCGCGTACGTCTCGTACTCTCGATTCGTAGCAAGCACGTATGGATCTTGTATCGACGCTACTTTTCTGATGATTCTTGTGTCTTACAATCGACTAGAGTTGCGCCGTATTCGCGGTCCCAATACGGATCCCCTAATGTATTTGCAATTCGTCCAGGTAGGGCAGTTCGATCGTCCGAGCAACCGCGATTCAACCGACGCGTTCAGCGTCGACGCAAATCTTTGCGATTCGGTCGTCCTGTCCGCTCGTCTTTTTCTACTTCTCCTACTCATTCTTCTTCTTCTTCTTCTTCTTCTTCCAGTTCTTTTACTTCTTTTTTCTTCTTCTTCTAATCGTTTTCTTCTTTTTCGAATCGCTTTGTCTCTCCAACCGAAACGTCGGGTGGTCGTATTCGTGAGTCACTTAGCCGTCCGAACGAGACGACAGGGCCGAACCGAAGACGGAGCACCGACCTACGATAGTCTACCTGACTGATTGACCGATGAGGCGACTGTTATCCTAAGTCAACACTCACTCCATCAGCCTGTCGAATCGCTCCCCCATTCTTGACCACGCCACGTTCCATCGTTCCCCGTTCGAACGAGCTACGGCCTACGCTCCTCACGATTCCACCTCTGCATAAAAAGCACGTCGTCCGTCTCGCGAATGCTCGTCCACCGATTCTTCTCTGTTGCTCCGGCGAGATGCCGATTGAGACGTTCGATGGGCCGCGACGCGAGCCGCGTTCTTCGACGCGTTTGAACAGCTTCGAGACGGAGATAGAACCAGTGGATGAGAGCAAAGGTGGAAGGGAGAGAAAAGGTTACGATCCCCACGCTATTGACCCGAAAAACAATCGACGTTAAACGACGCGACGAGATGCAAGGCGCCCGTGCTATCGAAAGCGGAATCGATGCGAACCTGCTCTCCTCTTCGATTTTCGACAGATATTCGAAAGTCGCGGCACTTGGACACGCCTGGTTCAATCTCGTGCGATCGACTAGACTCCTGAAAACCCCGAATCCGTATGTGCTGATTGCTTTTCTCCGCTACCTTTGCCTTCACTCCTCCCACATCCATGCTCTTCTGGCACTTCTTGATCTTTCGGCCCTTCTTGCTCTTTCTCTCTGCCCCCCACCTCTCACTGTATCTCTGGAATACGTGTTTATGTTGATAGGCGGATGAGCCCGTGCGCGCTCAAATTTGTTCTCGCGTCGTTCCTTTTCAATCTTCCTCGCAGTCATACCTCCGCCGATGAGCCGGTGTGCGTCACGAGGTCTTGGATTTCTGTAGCTGGTATTCCAACCGCGCGATTGCTCCGTTCCGTTACAAAGTCGCGAAAACTACGCGAGAATGTCACACGGTGAAATCCGTCGAATGCTTTGTTCGCGTTTGTCGTTCGGCCAGGATTTCGTTGAGTCGCGAAAGCAACAAGAAATGACGCTTCAGTCGAACCTCCAATCGGTAAGGACCCACGAGGAAATCAAAAGGAATCGGAAACTCTGAAGTTTTTTTGAATGAAAAAAAAAAAATGATCACCAGGTTCGGAAGCTGTGCGTAAATCGTGTATTTGGTAATTCGTAGAGTGGTCGATGGGCGCGCGAGCAAACGTTCGAGGGAATCGCGTCGCGCGTATTCGACCGAATGGTATTAATGATCGAGCGTGCACAGTCGCGCCGTAGGTGCGTCTGTTGATGCAGGTAGGAGGACCGGATGATGGATGACAGGGTACGCATCGTCCGGTAAGACCGACCGTTGGTTCGTCCATTCGGCTGCTGCTGCATCCAGCCTTGCTTCGTCTTGCCTCGTCGTGCCACGGCTCGCAACACTTTGCCGTGGCTTGCCTTTCCTTGCTACGCTCCGTCCGTTCACCCGATCGCGCAACAGGCGACAGTGATGATCGATGCGTGGCTGCCGTAGGTGCTGCCGTTGCCGGCGTGACTACCGCACGAAAAAAATTGAAAATCCGCAAACTCGTTTCGCGGCGTCCGTTGGTCACGGTCGAGCATGTTCGAGCATTCGAGGAGTCAAGAGGATCGCGCGACCGGTGGTAGTCTCATCTTGGAGGATCGAAAACGGTGCGCGATCGGATTGCGCGACGCGGACAGGATTCCTCGGAAGCATCTGGAACCGGACGCGGTTCGAGAAGAAGCGTCGGAAGCTGGAGCGAGAGTGTCGGTGGAGGGTCGAGATGCCCCGGGGCGACGGCCTGCCGAGGTGGAAGAGGAGAGATGACAGGAGGACGCCTTCATCACGATATCCGTCACTCTTCTCTCCCACTCTGTCCTCGTTCTTCGATGGTAACCTCCGAATCTCCTCATCCCCGCGTCTCTTTCTTCGTTCCCGCGTCGTGTCGCGTCGCCTTTCGAACCGTCACTCCTGTTACCGACTGCCGGTGCAGAGACCGTGACAACAATAATTGTCAGCGAAGCAACGTTTCTCGTGTCGACTACGGGCTAGGGACGCGAACAACGAACCGGAGAGAGTTAAAAAGTGGATGGAAATGGGCGAAGAGGAAAAAGGATACCGAGGGGTGGGAGGAGAGAGAAGGGAAAGACGAAGGAAGCGAAAGGATCGCGGGACGGATGCCGCGACTCCGCGAGAAAGACCGACCGACTGGGCTCTATTTATAGAACCGGCAACAAACACGGAGCAGCTGGTGTCGATCCGTCCGGTTATCGTTTCGTTTGCACAGTCCCCGTCCGCCGAGACCTCGCGAAGTGGTCGTGGTCGCGCGAGACACGGAACGGAGCACGTCCAGCGAATACAATTGTTTTTTCCGCGCGACACCGAATTGACCCTGTGCGTCGTGACAGAAGTCGGGGAATAAATCGGCGCGTGACCGGTCCGTATCTTAATCCCGAAGAGGAACGGAGGATATCCCGCGAGACGGCCGACCGGCCAGACTTTGCCGCGAGAAGCGGATCCCGAAATAGGCTGCCGCTTCGGACGAACGAGCGAACGACCGCCTCACCGATCCGTCCTAATAAATATTGTGTCAACGTAAATAAGTGCGATGCCGTGCCGCGAGGAAAGGCCGGGAGAGTGCGTTCAACGAACGACCGAACGGATGGATGGACGAACGAACGTTCGTCGGAAGAAGACGCTACGCCACGCCGTTCGAGAACGATCCGTCCTCCGAATGACGGACGGCTGATGTACGGAAGGACAGGTGCGCGCAGCTCTCGATTTCTTCACCCTCGCTACTTCGCTCCACACCTTGCCTTGCCTCGCCTCGCCACGCTGCACAGTTCTCAATGTGCGTGAAGTTAGCCCCCATTTTGTGAAAAATTACACAATTAAGTCTCGTCGAGTGGATTAGGATCAAGGAATATGTTGTAATCACATTATAGTCACTAGGATCAACAACCGATCGAAAGTCTGTGTTACTCCCAATTAATCACAGCATAATGCAAACATGCGGGTTAGAGGATTTACAAAAGGTTAGACATGACATACGTTGGTCATTACACATGGCATTCGTAAAACAGCAAAATCGCTAGATCGAGCCCAATGACGTAAAAAGACCTTACTCTTTCGCTACGAAATTGTAAATATGGCTGGATACGTGATTCCCACGTGCTTATTAAGCGTTACCCTACACGCTGTCGCGAAGAGAATCATCGAATCTTTCGTTTGTTTGGAGATAAGTGTGCTACACCAACATTTTACTTTAGTATCGATCGGTCAGTCTGTATTGTGTCACGGTCTGTCGATGGATCCCTCGATGAGTCGAATCGAGCGATCATCGATACCGGAGAAAAGTCTCGAAATTGTTTGAGCGCGGTGGATAAAGGGGACGGTCCCGAGGTCGGGGGGCAGATTTATGCGACACACATGCGGCACGACGTATAACTCACTCGCTCTCCCATAATATCTTCCCCCTCGACCCTTCCGACCGCCGCAGCGCCTCCACTTCTTAGTCCCCCAAAGGCATCGAGATGAGAGACAGATACACCAATAGGTATGCGCCGTCGAAACAAACCGAAGTGAACCGACCCGACTGGACTCGACGCAACTGTAGTATTCGTTAGAATTTCGTTGGAATTACAGTTCGTGTCGGTGATTCTCATCGCGAGCCCCCACGAAGTGAAACCGATGAAACCGGTGTAGAGGATAGAAGATCGAAAAGACACAAAGGAGACTGACGAGAAACGGGGAAAGAAATAGAAAAAAGAAGAATAAGAAGAGTTGCCGGGGTGGTTGGTTGTGCCCGTGTCGAGGCTAGTTAGTTCGGGATCGCACCACCTTTGTTTGCACGCCCCACCTTCGACACCGACGCGACAGCACGCACACGCGTGCCTGTGTGTACGTCCACGCACACCATCGCGGCAGCGGTAGCCGTGGCATTATATCGTGAGCACAGAAGTAATTTATAGTTGCAATAATTTATTGGGTACCATGGGGTTTATACTTGCCTGACGCGTAGCCATCCGTCACCGTCAGTGACGTCACCTCCCTCCACATAATGACTACCTACGCCCCCTTCCCGACTCCTCTCCTCTCCTCCCGTACGGCCCGGTCGGTCGTCCTACCCCCTTCCTACCTCTGTTACCGTACACCCTTTTGCCCAACTAACCCCCACTCCTTTTCACCGGTCGGACGATTTCTCCGGTCGCGTCTCGGCTATACTTATGCGCACCACTATACACACCGGCTTCTGTCCGACGCCGACAATTCGCGTCCCGTCGTGCATAGTTTGTCGCCAGTTTCGTGGCCAGGAAAGGGCTGGATAATCGACCCAAGGTCCGAGAGGGTTGCCCGTGATATCACGCGAGCTAGTCGAAACGATGCGATGCTAGTAGTTGTACGGCTAGTAGTCACCAGAGGCGGCTCCCGATGCCTGCCAGAGACGACGACTCGGTCCAGAACCAGATATGCTCGTCACGTTTCTAGCTCGCCTCCCGCGAGAGGAGCGACCGTGGAGGAACGGGCGCGGAGGCGGACGAGGAGGAAGAGGCGAAGGTGTCTCGTGGAGAGGGTGATATCGCGGACGGTGTCGGTACTGTCGGAGGAAGCCAACGTTGCGAGTGGAAACGACGTTGACGGGCGTTTGTCACTGTCCTCGGCAAATAATATCCAACACCGACGCCCGTGTATAGGAGGTTACTCGTTCTACCGCGTTCGCGGAGCTCCCTCGGTATAACCACGACTAGCCGTGGGAAGGCTAATGGAACACGAACTTGGTGGCGCTTTCGCGATCTTCGCGATTCTATATACGCGTACACGCGTGTAATCGAAGATATTCTCTTTTGAATTTGTAATCGTAGATTCTCATAAATTCTCTCTACCCTCTCTACTCGTCGTTTTTTCGTCCCTCGTGACGATTCGCGATCCTTTCTCGAGCTTCGTGCCCGGTTGAATCGCCGTACGAAGTTAAACGTGAACTGCGGTTTATTCTAATTAAATTTCTGTTCCTGACGAGTTTTCACCCGCAAACTCGGCAATTCTTGACGAGTGCCGTAACTTGTACGGTACGTTTACTAGAGTCTGGCGATCGATGGATTATGTGAACAACAAAGTCTCGTTCACGACTGCGAATGAAACGGCAGTGCGAGTGCATTGCACCGTTTTCCATGTTTTCGATAGAAGATAATTGGCGAAATGTATTCCAGACAGTGGAGCGGACAGGTATCGCGCGAGAAGCAGGGTGACGAAATCGACTCGATCGGGGAGTTCCGCTAGGCTAGAAGGTGGAAAGGGTGGTACGAGGGTCTTGGCGACAGCCGTCAATCGATTGTCAACCGGGTCAGACGACCAACCTAACCCAAGCCCTCCAATCCCCCTTCTCGTCCTGTTACTCGCGTACGTATCCGTTCGAGTTCCGTACGGAGCATCTTCGTCTCGTCGCCCTCCTACTCCACCTCCTTTTCCACCTACTCCTTCTCTTCATCCCCCTCATCCTCGTCGTCGATGGATAGCGTATCCTTCCACCAACTTCGCTTGCATCCCCGTACCACCGAGTGTTTTCGATAACCTCGATATGGACGAGAGGGCGACGCCTTGACACTGCGTATGATAGTCAACGATCGAAGACGCCATTGCTCGGTTCAGAAGGGCAGGGTTGTCGAACGATGGTAAACGGTGTAGGTACATACGTAGGTATACATAGTTCCGTTTTCGGTAATTGATGCGACGAGACGTGCTTTCGGTCGGCCCTCGATCGCTTCGAGCTTTGTTCGAGCAACGAACTAACGTTCAATCCATTCGGAGTAGACCCGAAAATTAGGGTTATTCGTAATTACGGATGATCGGGCAAAATTCGAAGCTTAATTCGACGGTGTAAACCTCACCCGTGGGCCGCGTATACAGGCGGCTGCACGAAACGAGCGGTCCACCGACGATTTGTCTGGCTTACCGCAATAACGATCTCGCGGCTAGTTCCCAGAATTTCGTTCGAGATCGTAAAGCCAGAGCTGTCATTAAGGGCCGGTCCATCGGCTGTCGGCACAAGGTTCGGATGAGCTTTCTTCGGTGGGAAGTACGCGCTGGCGTTACTGGACACGCGTTGCCTCGAGCCGGTCTGAAAAACCGTGGATCGGGTGAAAGATCGGGTCGGCATGCTTGGATCGAGCGTCCAACAATCGGTCGGTGTGCAAATTATGCGCGCTTGAATATCGTTTCCTCGGGGATAACAAGTCGGTACGAAGACACGGAGGGCGGAGGCGTACTCGGAGGAGGACACGGAATGAAATTGAACTTAACCACACGGTTCAGGACGAGGGATACCGTGGAATAAAGGAGAGCAGTGACCGTCTAACGGTCGCCCTCGCCGCCTGCCCGGCTTTCCAGACCCACCCCGCCGTCGATATCGAGACAGCCGTCCGACAGATCAATGCCGCGAGCAACGACGACGGCGACGACGCCTGGGCGTCCGTCGTCGTTCACCTTTCGGACTGTTTCCAGGTAACGGACGCGGCTGGACGACTCTCTAGAGAACGTTCGTCTGGTACGTAGCCGGTGAAAATGACTGATCGGTGTTTTGCGGAGGTAAAACAGTCACGGGAAGCATGTGGACGGATACGACGAGAGTATCGTTCCTATCCAGATCACGCACTTCAATGAAGACTGATCGGAAAATGTTTGAGGTAGAGGTGGTTTTGTATCGAGCAATGTGCGAACGGAACGAAGCGACGAACGCACGGACGAATCCACATCCGTGTGCTTCATTGCATATTCAGCGTGAAAGGGCATTCTGGCGGGAGGATTGCTGTCTTCGAGACACAACGCGACGCATGGATGGGTGACGCCTGGAAAAGTAAAAAGACTGGCATAGGGGTGGAAGAACGCCGTCCGTGGTTCATAGAAGCAGTCAGCCCCAAGTCCATTCCCGGAGACTTCCGAATATCGTACCGGAACGGTTTATTGGTTTGGTCTCTGGTGGATCTACGGTGGATCCTCCTCGAATCTCGGCGGGTCCGACGACGGCCGTACCGGGATGCCGGAGCATGCTATCCGTGGTAGGATGCTGGCTACGATTAAATGGGGTGACGATCCGTGACGTCGAGTTATTTCGGCACGAACGAGAGCGTCCTGTGGGGACCCCATGCGGTAGAACGAGAGAGTTCCTAGTAAACGTATGTAGGTACGAGTCGGTTTCTTCGTCGGCACGAACAGGAGAACGCGAAACGCGCATTCCACGCGTGTCCATTCTGTCGGCACGCCGGACCGTGATGGAACTAACCTCGACCAACCGTCGTCGCACCCTTCGTTCCCTCTTTTCTCCATCGTTGCCCCTTTCGCCACCGTCGCGAATACACTTCCGACTACGAATCTCGTTCGTTCTGAGCTGAACTGTGGAACGGTAGTAGAATCGGTAGAATCTACGATCGCCTCGATGGTCCTTGGGGGCGGTAACGCTTCCTCAAGATACATCGGCCGATTCCGACTCGATCCGTTGGAGAGAACTGAAATCTATGACAGCGAGGGACATCGCGAAATACTTTGGGGTGTGGTACGCGAAGCGCGAACACGAGTTTGCGGTAACGAAACGTGGAAATCTTCGATCTCTCCTTTCTTTCCCCTTTCATCATTTCTTCCTTCCTCGCGGTCATTTTTATCGTACGTCTCTCTATTTCATTTTCCGTAAGAGCGCGCTCGTACGTGCGGCCGAGCAAGTGTAGTCGATGGAAGAACGTAACGTAACAGACAGAGAAGAAAGTAGGCAAACGGAAAGCTAGAGAGAGGTAGAGTGGTAGAGAGTGAAGGGGTGGAGGAAGAGACAGAGGGAGAGAGAGAAGAAGAAGCGGGTTCTAAAGAGGGAGCGAGGAAGAGGGTAGCTGTTTCATCTGTCACCTGCAGACGCCGCCTTCCTTTCCGTCATCGTCCCTCTCACCCGAGCGGCAACCACCCCCCGGCGACCCCCTTTAATAATAACAACAATAGAGCTGGACTAGCGGCGGTCGGTCGGCACGATGGCATGTGGACTGGAAGGGGTCGGGGACGTGGGTCGAGGACCGAAGACCGGGGGCCGGGAGCTGGGAGCCCGGAACCGTGGGAGGGTTGAACGGGGAAAGAGCGGCGCGGTGCTGCGCGTCGCGTCGGTGGAACGGTGTACGGGTCACAAGACGGCCGTGTCACGTCCGCTTCCAGCCTCGACCCTTCTCCTCGACAGGTCCACCCCGCGCGTCAACTTCACCCAGGGATGTAGTGGACCACCTTCAGTTTAGCTACCGTACGTTCGATATCGGGGCGCGCGCAACTACGAGAGACGTTAACGTCGCGACCCTGTTCGCGTGTGCCACGTTCGGCGCAACAACGAAACCTTCCGTAGTCCATGTAGAAATACCATGTTTGGTTCGAACGATACAATGAGATTTCGTTGGTTCGATCAACTGAAAAATCATCGAAAAACGGGCAAAGTTAATGTTTGTCGAGATGTCGTGGGGTGACCACCCCTGTCCGGTCGCAACGCCCCACCTTTCTTTTCGATGTCGTTTGTCCGTCCGTTTCTAGGAAACCCTTGTTACACGTCGCGACTCCACTTGATCGGGGAGATGTCGCGGCGGTGGTATTAACTCGCTCGGCGTATTTGACCCCCCTCGAGTTCGTTTACGCTTCGCGACCGCGTCCAAAAACATCTAGGTGGGCGCAAATACACCCGCAGTATTTCGCGATAATGCTCTCCATCCGTGGTGGGCATGAAACTCGTTCCGCTTCGTGCAACGTGATACACCGCGGAAAAACGTAACACCGATTTTCTTTTTTTTCATTCCATTCTGAATACTTCTCGTTTTGCGGTAGATCGAAACACTGAAAATTCGAGCGGTGAATACGGGAAGCGAACGTTCCAGGCTAGAGGAAAGAATCGGAGTGAATCGTGGAGAAAGAGAGAAAGGAGTGGGTGTGGGAGAGAGAGAAACAGAGGGGGTGATGGAATGAGGAAGGGAGTCAAGAGGGGAGAACGGGGGGACAGGTCGCAGACAATGAAATAACTGTTTTTGGAATATAGTTTTTGTCGGGAACTCCGCGTGATTTCGCGCTGATTCGTGACCCACGAACGCGTCCAGAGCATTAATCGTTCGTAATTTCATTCGATTTAATTACCTGGCCGGCGCGCTCGAATCGAACGAGGCATTAAACCGTCCGAACCGGAGTCGAATGTTTGCATTTTAATACGCGCCGCTGATGTTCTCCGTTCGCGTACACTTTTGCGTTGCCTAATGATAGACGCGTAACGAGCGCGACGCTGCATCGATTAACGCCCGATAATTAGCAGTCGGGAAATGCGGTTTTCACGATTGCCATTGCAATTTTTCGCGCTCCACCCACGTATACGCGGCATCCGGACATTTCGTTTCCGAGTCGTCGATAGAAACAACAGAGAGACGAGTGGAGGGCCACCGATCATGGGATTCAAGAATCAACGAACTCGTACCAAATCGAAATGTTTTCCGTCCTTTTTTATTTATTTTTATTTTTCGTTCGAACGATAATCCGATTGAAAAGGACGATTTGATCGAATTATTAGTCGAACGACGGGGGTAGTCGTGATCGGTTGACCGTTTTCGCGTACACGTTACCGGGCTCACCGATACCGACGAACGCGAGTCGATCGATTGTCGGGAATTATTCGACAACTGGCGCTTTTCGATGCATCGTGGCTGGAAGAACACGGCTGTTTCGAGACTGGTCGACATGACGTTATTTCGCTTTCACATTAATTCGTGAACGCCATCGTTTTCGCAGTGGGCACGGGGGAACGTCGACTCGGACCGATCAACGGAGTTCACGCTCCAGAAGCTTTCACGGAGTCGAGAATGAAATTAAGGCTGGCGCGTCTCAAAGTCGAAAGAAGGTTTAGAGGTGGTGGAAGACGGGACGAAACCAAGCGACGAAGAAAGGAAGAGGAGAGCGTTACCGAACGATGAAGATGGACAAAGAAGAAAAGTAAGAGTCGTCGATGAGAAGGGGTAGACGGCCACGAAAGGAGCTTTGTCTCGATCGTTGGCGGCCTTGAATAATCTCGTCCTCGGAAATTTGATCGACACCGGTCAAACGAGTCGACCGGACTTGAAATACACAGATACGCGGTTCTCTCGGTTCTGTTCGTGTTATTTTCTTTCCGCTACAGTTCGGTTCTCGTCGCCTTTATCCGACCACGCATTTCCCTGTTGCAGCCTCTCGACTTGGTATCTCGCCTCGATTCGTCGGACAAGCCATCCGGATAGGTAGGCAGAAGGATGTGTCGCGACACGTCCGAAAACGAGCTCGAGAATAAGCAGAAGGAAGGAGAGGAACGGGACACCACCGACAGTTTCCTCTCTTCGGGAGAGAAGCAAAAGTCCATCGTGGTGAGGAGGCACACGGCCGGAATAACTCTCAAAGTGTCAGAACGATAATCTGACGGGAGCGACGTGACGGACGGGACGGGACGACGGGACACGTACCGTCCACTTCGCGTTCACTCAATCTCCTTTTTCGCTCTTGGTTCCACCCTTCTCTCGCCGCCACTTTCTCGTCTCCGGGCAGCATCGACGAGATCGCGACAGCTGATACGCGACGATCGTTCCTTCCGTGGAACGATCGATGTGTAACCGTTCACCGAAATCGCAGGACGCGCGTTAACCTCGGGTCCGTGGAAGATCACGAATAGGACAGGATCCGCGTCATCGGACCCGATGTGTGACCTGTTCGAGTCGGAGCATACGTAGGGAACCGACGAAGGAAATTGTATCGAAAGAGACGAACAGAAGGGGCGGCAACGGTAGGCCTGTGGAATCGAGAGACGCCAACGAGAAATCCGAGCGGGTCGAACGGTGTCGGTTCCGAATATTAATTCCAGTCCCGTCGTCTCGAGTCATCGTCCGAGTGCGCGAGACAAGACGAAAGCCAGGTGCATCGAGACGGATCGAGGTCGTCGCGACGAGGATATTAATTGCGACGCGACGCGACGCGTACGAGAGAAGCGAAAGCGGGGTCTCTTCGATGGCTTCTTCTTATTCCTATCGCGTTGCACCGATTGATTCCGACAAGCATAACCAGACCGGGTGTAATCGGAATAATTGACGTCGATGGAAATGCGTCGAACGATCGAAGCAAACGCTCTATGTCTCCCAGTCGATCTGTTTGCTCCGGTTCGTCGCGAACCTTTAAAAATGTTCCCTCGCGGGCAATGCCTGTTCTTCTAATCGCGAAAGAAAGGGGGATGATGGGGGCAGCTCGAGTTGGAAAAGTAGACACGAGAGCAAAACCAGCTGGACGCTTTTGACACGATGCTCGGAAAGTCTATTGTGACTCGGTTTGAAAGACTCCCTTGGAATCGCCAGCCGCGATACAATCTAGCGAGATCGGTCGTTGCGTCGCTCGTGAAGAATTAAAAACGAGGAAGGATCTTGCCGCCCGCTGGCAGATGGAGGAGGACCGTATTATTCGACGCGGTCTTATCACTCGTCCCCGCATTAATCCAAACGTAACAACACGTGACTCGGACTCGGCATGCCGTGGATCGCGATTCACGAACCGTGCTCGACGTTCCAGCGGTTAAAATCGTACCTTCGACGCGCTGCACGGAATCTCTTTGGTCTCTTCGAATTTTTCTTCCGTAACCCTCGGCGTGAACGAATTTAAACGCGTTCGTCCGTCGAGACGAACTCGATCATCGGTTTGTCGGCCCGTCGATCCACTCTCGGTCGAGGACGGAGCTAGTTTGGTTCGCTTTCGCGATATCGCTTGCCTGGCGGTTCGTCGGTCTTCCTACGGCCGGTCGACGGAAATAGACGATACGCGCGGTAATAAATATCTCCGTATTATAATTAAGCCGAGTCCGAGAGAGTGTGGGATACGCGTTACGTATGAGAGACACGTAGATGGATGGACGACCGAATGTACATCGTGGTCGCGAGCGAACGGGCACAGCTGATCCAAGAGAGAGGAACAGACAAAGAGGGAGGGGTGGGAGAGAAAGAGAGAGAAGGGTGAAGGGTGGGGCAAAGAAGCGGACACGACGAAGACGAAAAGTCGCGAGTGTCACGACAGAGACAGGGAAGCTCTCTTCTCTCGTTGCGATCGCGACAACGATGGCGCGCTTAGCAACCGTAACTCGTAGTAGTTATCGGTAGTGGACAGTTATATCGACGCGGTTGGTTGGAAGCGTGCTCTCGGATGGCGCAGCATCGGCGAGCTACGAGAGAGGAATGAGCGCGGCCTTGTCAGCCCGTCCGGCACGTCCGTCGACTACTCCTTGAGTGGCAGCGATTCATTCCGCTCTCCTTACACTCGCGCGCACCGTAGCACCGTTTCTCGCTCCTTCGAGCCAACCGAACCCACGCACACAATTCTACCACAATCCGTCCGTGTTTCATACAGCTTCGCGTCGCTTCGTCCCGCTTTGCTCTGCAACGCGCGTTACCCACTATATACATATTCCCTTTTTAACGACCTCGCGGCCAGTCCTATGCCGCCCGTGGACTAACTTTCGCGCTACCAACGATCAACGACCGACTTCGTCTTCGCCCCCCCCCCTCTCGCGTGATTCCTTTCGCCTCGAAATTAATTGATTCGCGACAGTCACCGACGCGACGACCGGTAATTGAAAACGGGGGGGAGAAAAAAAAAGAAGCGAACAAATACTCGTGCAGGCATAAATTTCCTATTAATCAACGTCTCTCGGTAGCGTATGCAAACGCGTCGACTAGAATAGTAGATTATTAATCGATCGATAAACGTGAAATCACGAACGCGTTGACGGAAGGAATCGAAAAACGCGAAAGAGTGCAAGGCCAGCCAGTTGCTCCAACGCCTGGCCTAATTACTCGATGTCGTCGGTGTCGGCGTCGTCGCTCAGGCGGTCGGCGGTCGCGATTGTGACGGTGGTCGTGGTCGTTGGTGATCCTCCTCGGTAGAAGCCTGAAAGGACGAAATCAACTGCGGTCGACGATGTCACCCGTAGCAGCTCCCCGGGAGTCGGTCGTACCTTTCCACGTCTGTCCCGTTTGCCGTACAGTCCGGCCAGCAGTCGCTGCCGTTGCCGCAGTCGGCTAATATCTCGTTCTTTTGTTGCGTTTCGCGACAATTCGCCTGCCTACGCTCGCAACGAATTTCAGCCTAATTATTCGGGGCGGCGGAGCGACGTCGGTTCGCTGGATTAAAATGCTGCTAGTAGGACTACGCGCGGAAACACGGAGGGGGTGCACCGACGGAAGGGGAAGAGCACGCGAAATGTTACCCCCAGGCAGAATGTTCCGTCCGTCCGTTCTTCCTTCCTTCCTTCCTTCCTTCCTTCCTTCCTTCCTTCCTTCCTACCTCCCTTTAATCTCCGTCCTTCTGCCCCCCTCTCTCTGTGTCTATCTGGGTTCTTGTCAACTTCTCACAAGTATCGTTCATCGACGACCTTGCGGTCAACTGTCATATACGCGGACATTTGTCGAATTCATTTTCTCTGTTTTCGACGAAACAAGACGTTTCTCGTACGCATCGAGCCAAGGAAGAGGCTTCTGTGTATTAATAACCGATCATGTAAAGGTTGCGTCGCGTGTCCCGGCGAACGATGTCGAAAGCCAAAATGTATGACGGAAGTCGGCGAAAGGCGAAGATGTGTCGAGAGGCGGCTGTTAGTACGTTTTACGGCGGCATTAAGCTTCGCTCGAACGACCCGCGCAAAGTGCAACCCCTCCCTGTCCCCTTCCTTTCTTTCACCCCTCTCCGTCCGTTTCGAACAGTCGTTTTACCAATCGCTACGAGACCATCGGCCACACTCGTCCGTCGCCGTCAAGCGGGAGGAAAAGGCAAACGGGTACATCCAGACGAAAAGTTGCGGTGGCAACGAAGAGGAAAAACGATCGAAGAAACCGAAGAGAGCAGCGAGGTCGTCGAGAACAAAGAGACCAGGGGTCGAACGTATCCGCGACAGAGATCGGACGTCGACCGGTGGTCGAGTACAGGTACCTATAACGCTCTCAGGTAGACAGGTAGTACGCGTGTTCCCGTAGGAGAGAACGGTAATGGAAAGGGGACAGGGAAAAGGGGAAAGGGGAAAGGAGAGACAGAAAGAGAGAGATGGAGGGAGTTTGTGGGAGAGGGAAAGGAAAAGGGGAGGAGGGAACGGAGAACACACGGAGGGCACATAAGTTCGCCACTGACATCGCTGCAATCCTCGCGTCGGACTCGAGTATCGACAGATATTTAAATGAATATTCCTCCGCTGTTAGGGATCCGCTCTTTGAAATCAAAGCAGAAGGTACAACGGTTCGTTTAGACGTCCGCCGATATTCCACGGCTGCCGGATCGTGGATACAGGATTTCGCGTGTCACGTCACTCGCGGATTGCTCGCCGAGACCGGCTTTCGCGACCCTCTGCTAGGGGCTATCGGGGGACAAGGGTGGTGGGTCGCGCGTCCCTCGACGACCACGTTCGTCCGACGCACGCACGCGGACTTCTACTTTCCTGAACGGTTCATCGTTCGCGACCAACGTCGCTCAATATTCTTCAGTTTCTCCGGCGTTGTTCAAGGTGCTTGCCCGTCCACGATTCCATCGTGTCGGTCGTTCAAAATTCACCATAATTCACGAAATTCGATCGTAGCGGGACACGTAAGGTGGGAATAGACACAGAGATAAAATTTGACGCAGAGGATGCAAGAAAAACAATGAAAAAGAAGCGGACAGCGGTGGTTGAAATTTACCATTCATCTACTCGTAAACATAGCAAGACCGATACTTTGCAGTCTATACAACGCCACAGTGACCGAGTAATGCGTGCAAGCAATGACGCGAAAACGAGTAGCATCACGGACATTTGGGCCCGAGATGCTTGTGTCGCGATTAGCACTTGACGAGTGACTACGACTACAACGACGGCGACGACGACGATGACGACAACAGCACTACGGGAAGGAAACGAAGACGAAAGCAAAGGGTGACGCGAATGGCCCGGCAAGATGCAAACGAAAACTCCGTGCGTGCGTGTGCGTGCATGGCTCGTGCACACCTATAGATTGCGTTTGAGACAGATATTTACCGGTAAGATTATCGCCGCTTTGCTGCGGCCACCGAAAGGAAGGCCTTGGCTGCTGCTTGCTGCGCATGTCTCCCGTCCGGTGCGGCGGCTGCGAGCCGCTCGCTTTTCAAACGATCGGAGACCACTACTTACCTGAAAGAGAAAAAGTGCAAATGGTCAAAGATATGTCCTGTTCCGACCGCGACCGCGACGCGCGCCGTGTCTGGAAAACGATTGCGAAATATTCCACACACCCTCGGAACAAAACGATCCACACCCCGCAGAAAGATTTTCAGCCGGACCGAAAGCGTTTTTCCTAAGGGTGGCATACGCGTTCGGCTCGCGTACCCCCGAATACCCGCGACCGCGTATTCCCTCGACGAGTCCCCTCTCGCCTCCCTCTTATTCGCCCGTTACCAACCCCCCTAACCGGCAGTATATCTTTCCACCGTACGCCCTCAAAAGCGGCCGCCTTTGTTTCAGATATTTATGAGGCGTTTTAATTCGCGCGCCGCGTCACCCGGCGTCGTTGGACCTCGGTCGTCGTCGGTGAACCTCGTTGGGTGCGGGGGATATTGTGCGACCGAGAACACCGAAACGACTCGGCTCGGCTCGACAGCGACGCGACGCAGCGAGGCAAGGGGGATGATCGCGTTAAAGCGCTACCATCGGGGGTTGAGGGGGGTATAATAGGCATAAGGGTGCTTCGATAAAGCGACAGAGCCCCGCTCTCCCCTTTCATTCCAACCCCCCCACCTTTCAGACGCCAACCATAAGCGCAAACAAACTGTCGCCCGTATATTTCGCCGAGTGGTTCTGCGTCGAAACCCGACGATTCTTCTTTCTCTTTCTCGTTTCCCCCGGCTTCGCGGGACATTCCCCAACTTTCGCGAGAAGAACGTCGAAAAAAAAACTCGTTAACCTGTATGCTCCCCAGTTGGGGAGAATCTGTTGCCGAAATACAGTTAATTTTCCGCGAGTGTCGTACCGATCTTCGAGGAAAAAACATCCATTGGCAATGGGTCTTGCGTTTTACCACGCGTCTCTTTCGCGAATTGCACGGTACGGCGATGGCTCGTCGTTCTGATCTTTCTCTCTCGTTTTCACCAAGGTTTGTACCTCGACTTCTCTTTCCGTTGCCTTTATCGTCACGTTGCTCTTTCTCTGCCGTCTACCGTTTCTCTGCTCCCTCTTTTGCACTCTCCTTAACAGCTTTCGCTCTCTAAAAGCCTGAGTGTGATCTATGACGGGACGTTGCGTCACTCGGGGAACAGATGCAGGGCTCGTATATTACTCGGTCGTATCTACAAGGAAAATGGGGAGGGAGGAGAAGCGGACGACAGGGGTGCGAAGAGAAACGTTACCGCGCGCGGTCAGAGGAATGGCAAACGACAGACGTGGATGGAGTCGATGTGCTCGATCCACGCTCGAATCGTGTTCGAAACGTGCTCGACGTATTTCGACGTAGTAAGTATTGCCTGTTTGCGAAAAGGGCATTCGATGGCCGTTTCGAACCGCGCGAACCGATCGAAAGGGCGAGACGTCGAAAAGCGGCGGCGGCCTGTTAAGTCTGGTCTGGGTTACGCGTGTTCAGGGAAACGCCAGCCAGCTGTCTACGCGAACGGACAGAGGAGAAAATGTAGGAGAAGGGAGGCCTCGAAAACGCGCGCGTCGGCAGGGTAGACGCTCCGAGAATCCCATAAATCAGGTCAGGGTTGGCTGCGACGGGGGTGGTTTGCGGGGCGGCAGTTGCAGAGGGAGGTCGGGAGAGTCGAGCGGAGTTAAGGGGGATAGCTACGACTCGAAGGGATCCGTTGGGTAAAGGTCGAGGCGCGACGAGCTCGTGCCGTGAACGAGTAACGACGAACGTGGCCGACGCGCATGCTCGTAAAACATTTCGCGCCAATTCCGCTCCAACAGCCGGTTGGAAAGGATCCCTCGTTCGGCCCGATATACAGGATACACGATCGATTCACCATTCGATCGCGACTGCGTTCGCTCGCTGCTCGGTCCAGTCGAATTCGAACAGTTGCTGGAAACGACAGACATACAGAGACAGACAGAGAGAAGAGAGAAAATGGAAGAACGGATACGGAAAGAACGAGGAAAAACGGGACACAGAAAGAGAGGGGGAGAGTCGTTGAAGAAGCTTCGAAGGGACCCCAGATGGAATCGGTGCAGTTTGGAATATTGGAAAATGTCGGATCGTGCGAGAAATCGAAGCGGAGAGGGGTGAGATTGGCGAGAGGACTGAGAGGGGATGAGGAGGGGTTAGAGGAGCGAGAAGAGGCGACAGAGTGCGAGCAGGGCACTATTTATGACGCGCACGTGAATTCTTGGAACAACGGGGATACGGCGTGTTCGTGTCACGGCGTTGCCGAAGAAAAAGAACGATCGAGGCTCGCCGAGGGACCGGAGGGTAGCTGGAGCGCAGCCGGGGTGATGCCGTAAAATTGAAGTCGACGGGAACCGGTACGTTGAATCGGCGTGTCGCGACGCAGACGAACACGATCACCGATTCCTTTGTAGAAAAAATAATCGAGTTTGCGTGGAGGCCGGGAATCGCATAAGGTCGATATCTCTCGCGGGATACATAACGCGAAACGTTGCGCGGTGTGTCGTAGCGGACTGCTCGGGACTACTCGCGAGTCTTGGCAACTGAAAACGTCGAGGCTGGAACGGCGGTGCCGACGGATGGAGAGGCAGAGAAAAGTCACGAAACGTACTCGACGCGCCTCCTCGGAAATGTCCGTCCTTCGTGGACGTTAAACGTCTCCGAGAGATCAAAGCTTCGAGACACGGGGGGAAAGAGCGTGGCTTCGATTGATTCATTGGACGCGCGTGCCTGGTTTCAAATCACCAGAATAGAATCCGCTGCCTCGGAATGCCCCAGGCTCACGGCTAATCCATCGAGCGTCTTTATTGCTCCGCGACATTTATAAAACGCCGGAGAGACGAGGGCTCCCTGCGATCGCGCTCATTCGTCACCGATTATAAATCGTCGAGTCTGGGTTAGGTTCCCTCTCTCCCCCTCCTCTACCCCCGTTTGTCGCTCTTTTTCTCTCCGCTTCGTTATACACGACTACGCCACCTCGCCGCCCCCTCTTTTCCTCGCTCGGCACGCGGTAACTTTGTAATTTCTGTCAGGCGTGTACTGCGACGCCATTCGTCGTTTTTCGTCGTTGTTCAGATTTTTCGAAAATGAGCTGAAACAGTCGCTTAGAGTTGCTCGTGTTTGAATTCTGTCGATTGACAATACTCCGAGGGATATTCGAATCGATACTTTGATCAGAGCGACAGGGTATTTCACGAGGATCCAGATGGTCGAAACGGAATTAATCGTGAAAGGTGGCTGGCTTGGTATCCGTTGATAATTTCTCCGAGGAAAGTATAGCGAAGATAAGGCCGTGCTCGTTGCGTCGGAACGTCCCTGGACGATCGTCCTGGAACGTCCCGAAACGTCCCATCTCAAACCCCCTCCTTTATTCGTCGTAACGACCGCCGGTCTCGTTCTCCGGAGCATCGTCGAGTCTGGCGCGATATTGCGTTCGCTCTCTTCCAGCCGTCGTTACGCCCAAGTTCGGTGCCTATAGACGAACGGGACGAAGAGAACGCATCCGCGAAATCCTCGACAGCCAACTCCCATCTTCCTTTTCCTCTCTTTTCCCTCTGTTCCTCTCCGTTTCCCGCCGTTTCCCCCCTCTGTCTCCCTCAGTCTTCCCTCAGCCTCCCTCAGACTCACCCTGTGCCAGCCGAACGAGATACGTTGGGTTATCGGGGGATAGTATTCGCGAGGGCAAGTAGATACCCGAGTAACCCGTGGATGGTAGCCAGTTTAATACTCGCCTCGATGGCTCGGTGTTTCTAGTAATTGGGAAGTTAAACAGCCCTCCGACATGCACCACGCTCTTTCTCTCTCTCTCTCTCTCTCCCTTCGCCGTTACTTCTTCCTTTTGTTCTTGCTTTCCCCTTCCAGTTTATTCTCCGGTGCTGCTCCTCCCCCTCGAAATAGTGGAATAGTACCGGCGGTACAGCCTTTCGCCCAAGTAGAAGCTTTAATTAAAGAAGACGAGCAATGGATTCCCTCTCGATTCCCCGAGCAACGTTCTTTCCGTTCTATTCGCGGTGAAAGAGACGGTGGGAGGTATTCTCGCGTAACGTCAAACGATAGGAAGCCTACAGTCAGATACACGGGACGATCTTTCGATTGCTTTCGATTGTCTCTTACGACGCAAAGTATTCGAGTATTTCGAGCGATTCGCTGAAATCGTGTCGCAGATCGAACAAAGTAGACGAAAAACGGTTAGTAAGAGTTTGATCGAAAGAAGAAGGAATAGAACGAAGAAAGAATGAAGGACGAAGGAGTGACAGAGAGAGGGAGGTAGGAAAAGAGAGAGAGAGAGAGGAAAAGTAGTAGAAGGAAGGGGCAAAGTAAGTAGGTATAAAGGAGCGTGACTGGACGTGAGTTCAATACGCGGCCCTCGAGCACAGCTGTCACTGACATCGCCGCAATTCGAAACTGACCACGACAGCTAACCTCGGTACCGGCGGACCACAGCGGCGGAAACTTATACCAACCTTCCGATTGATACGTCCCGGCCACTCACCATACGCCGAAGGGGACGGATTAGTCGGCGGATGGCAGACTTCTCGTACTCCCGAACTTCCCCCTCCTGGTATTCTACCCCGTTCCGATCCGGCCTCCTTCGCGTTCAGATCGAAACGAAATGCGTCGTCGTCGGGTTGCCTCGGTGTGACTTCCTTTCCGCTCTCTGTACACCAAAGACACGATCGAAACTCGACGATACGGAGGGTCCGTGAAATTTTTAATTGGCAGCTGAATCGAAGAAGCAATCGGTAGATCGTTGGTGCAAAGGAATATGGAAGGAATAGGAACAAGAAAAGGGAAAGAAACGATTGTGAGAATAAGAAACGAACGCAAGACTCGGCGGCAGAAAACGAAACCAGAGATACTTGGGACATAGCAGACGGTTGCTTGGTCGGTTGGTCGGTCGGTCGGTCGGTCGATCCTTCGTGAGAAGGGCGAAGAGATGATTGATGGAACGTCAGTCATGGTGCAGCCATCAATCTCCCGTACCTATACCTTTATTATTTATTATCCTCGTCGCTACGGATACTTTGCCCCAGGTACGTCGCGTTTCTCTCGTTCTCCCGTTGGTTCGTCTGGTTCGTTCGTTGCGAGCCGCCACGGTCTCGATGGATCGGCGAAATCGAAAGAACGTCCGTCGGTGACGAAGCAACAGCGTTCCAGGTACAGAAAAAACGTACGTTCTTACAAGCTAGTAGCAGCGTTATGGTTTCGCTCCCGTTCCAGGTCGATCTTTTTCTCGGAGGCGAAAACTTTGAAACGGTCCAAAATGCTGCGAGATCCGACGCGTTAACGTATCATCGACGAATCATCGTACCAAGCCGAACCTCTTTTTTTTTTCTCGTTCGCCGCGTAGGATTCGATTTCGAATCGATTTCATTTTTTCGTACGGCGCGACGGCCATTTATCACCAGGTACCAGACGATACGACAAAAGAACTCGCGGGGCGGTTGAAGCATATTACCGCCCCCGTTGCTCCTTTACAAACACATTCGAGAACGAACGAATCTTACCGCTCGCCCCTGCTGCGTCACGAAACAAATGCTCTTTCAGCCAATCGTCGTGGTGCCGTCCAGAAGAGCGACGATCACGATGACGTGGTACAAGATGACTCTTCGCAGCTGTCAATCCTTCGAGACCACGCTACGGTTTGTCCGAGGTTCGACGGTTTCGTGTCAGCTGCGAGCGGCTCTGTCTCGACTCGGTTTCGTCCGAGACGAAAGAGCAGAGAGCCCTTGGTATTATTCTTGCTCGCAGTACGCAACACCGTTTTCCTGCGATTGCTCGTATTATTCTTGTTTAGTCTCGGTACACCTACAGTGGCAGTAAATTAATTGTACAAATCGCACGGTCCAAGAGAAGAAGACTGAATGACTCGTGAACGTCGACGGGTGGGAGGGAGAAGAGTAAAATGCCGCGCGTTAAGACGAAAACTGACCGAGGGGGAAACGCGAAAAGGGAAGGTGCGCCCATCGAGCAACAGGGGCGGAAAAGTTGACGGCTTAGACGTTTTAAATTTCTCGAGGTATTTGAGAAGACATCGAGCAACTCGATCTCTCGAGCCGGACGCCACGCCGGAGATACCTGCACCTGAGCCTCTTAGACGTTTTTTCGTGTCCTCTTTTTTTTCTCTCGCTCTCTCTCTCCCCCGACAGCTAAACAGGTTGCGTAGCCACGCTCATGGGAAGAAAAGAGGGAGATCCGACGTGGCAAAATTTTGCGACGTTGCTCCAAGGAACGGGGCGGATGCGCTGCGCCTTCCTAATAGAAAATCGAAACCACATCGACGACACGATGGATCGAAACGTTTCGCCGCGACATTCCCACGCGGATGAATTGTTTGTCCGGTTGCCTACTCGTTAACTGTTAACACGACAGAATACGGCTATCGATAATTAACAGGGCGAACAAATGCCGTAGGTGTATCGATGATGCTCGTTAATATACATATTAATTATTCAAAATCCACGATACAAACGTGTGTACGTTCGCATGCGGCTGTACGTGTAGGTGTGCGAGCCTGTTGAACGATCGTGCGCAAACGGATTAGGATTTACGTGTTTCGAGGCAGGTCAAGACTGAGTATAGTGTATACGGACGCGTAGAGTAGGTATGCGTAGAAGTGGGCGAACGAGCTGGGGTACAGGTACGGGGTACGAGGCACGGGGCACAGGTATGGATACGAAGAACCCGTGTGCCTCATTCATAGTTAAGCGGCGCTGTTCATGAACGAGCATACCTATTACGTAATGCATCGTTGGCAACGAGTCTTTTTATACCGACCACGTGGTCGTCGAACGCTGGATTACGCGTTCCTCGCGGCCCGAAAAACAATTCGGGAGCTATATCCGCTTTCGCTGCCTCCGAATAGCGATCGTTCCCTCGTATCGTCGCGATCCGAATGGTTCGAGCGTGTCCTTCCTTCGTTACGATCGAGCGATCGTTTCGCTGTAGGCTCGAAAACAGAACCAGACACCAGTGGTGTCTCGTCCAGACTCCACACTGTACACCTCGCTCCACGCAATTATTTTCCTTTTCACGACGTTCGGCGAAGAAAGCCGTATTCCTCGATCGTAATTACCGATAGTCTTTTGATCGATACGCTCGAGCACAGACGGTCCCTGAATCGTTCTCGATCACTGATGCGTGGAAGCGGGTTAATTGGAATCGTACTCCCGCGATCGACGCGAATCGATCATATCGACGCGTCGCGGGGACCTGTCAGTCAAGCCGTTCTTTCTCCACTTCCTCTCGTCGATCGATAAAATTGCGGGGAATGGCATTTCGTGACGAGGCCGTGGGTAAGACCGCCGACGAAATCTCTCGAGAAATTGGGTTACACGGTCGACAAAGTCGATGGTGCCACGGAACCAAGCGGCGATCGGAAACGCGCCTAAAAGGGCTACCTATAGGTGTACGTGTACACGATACGACGGGACTGCAGAGAACCCACAACGATACCAGCGTGTTTTACGAAAAACACAGGCGGACGTACTAAACTGTAATAACGGTAACACGGTTAGCACGGTAGTAGCCACGATGACCAGTCGATGCTCGCACGGTCGGCCGTCTATCGATCAGCCTTGTCAAAAATAAACGATCAGCCAACGAATTCCCCGTGTCGACGAGCCAGACCGGACGTTAACGCGAGCGTTCAGTCGCGACCAATCCGGTCGGGAGTATTCGGTTTCGTCGTACATACGATGAAACTTGTATGTATACGCTGTGAAAATGAGTAGCGTTCATGTATCTTCCTGCCCCGTAACCTTCGAGCAAGTTGCTCTTCCTGCCACATTTCCTTAGTTTCACCTGTTCCTCGACAGGGCAACTGCTTCGTGGTATGGCGACACCTCCACCCTGACGGCGACGAGACCGGGGTGCCATTCGACAATGACAACGACAACGTCTTCTCGCCGATGGTTCGGCGTGTTCGCATGGCAATGTCAGCGACGCCCCACCTTGTGTCCCTTCCACTTCCAACCCACGCAACGAAGCGCCTCGGCGCGAACCCATGATTCACCGGTTTACACGCGACTTCGATACCGTTACACGCGTGTGGGCATACACGGCACACCGAAGAAGCGCAGGGCCGCCTTGCCCGACGATAGATCGCGTTACGGCGCGGCGTCGCTGTCGTTGCGAGATCCTAGCTAGCTTCTCCGCGGAATGTGGCTCCGTCCCTCGTCCAAGGGGAACAAGGATCGAGGGAAGACGGTCACAATGGTTAGACAGAGAGGGAACGACACCGAGTCAGTGATCTACACGCGAGTGGGTGGCACACCCAGCACGTATACTCCACGCTGACGTAACACGCGCAATTATTATTCACTGCTATCACCGATTATCGTGTTTCACATCCGACGCGCGCGAGCGCACACACACGTGTACGTCAGGCGTTGGCTAGGTGTACAGGGTGTTATCCCTGCTGGTCGGGATAAGAATACACCAGCAGTATCCCCTGCTTGTCGTAAGAGGCGACTAAAAGGGGCAGTCGCGGGACGTCTTTCCACCCCTTCTAAGGGCTGGAAAGACGTCAAACAAACCGAGAGTCGTCTCGAAATTGAAAACGATCGAGAATCCGTGAAAGTACGCGCAACGATCGAGAATGATTTATAAGGTACTCGGTGACGCTCTGTCCTCGTGTAGCGGAACACTTCTGCCCTGTGAAATCCAGAGAGCAACGGCGCGAGTAATCTAGCCGGTGATTCAGGAAGGAATTTTTCTCCGTGCAGAGGCGAGAGAGAATTTACTGTCTATCGCGAATACATAAAGTACAGGCGCTTTTTTTTTTCGAACGATAACCGCACGATATCGTCTGCCCGAGTTGGGAATCGTGCGTACCGTTCCACCGATGAACGTCCGGTCCGTCTGTGGAATTGTTTGGCGTAGGCGTGATCACGGACCATCGAATCTCTTATTCGTCTCGAATGGGATCGGTTCAATCGATGCGGTAAACAGACAAATGGTCAGCAACGTTCGATAAAACGTTTGTAACCTCGCCGCTTACAACCGAAACGATACGAGATCGGGAAACATGCCGAGAGAGCCGGCTTTTCGATTATTCCGTCGATGCGCGGTGCGTTTCGCTCGACCAATCTTCGCGGTGAAACTCGTTATCGATAATTAAAAATTGTCAAACGCACTTTGGTCGAATCGACGCATCACAAACCACGCGGAATCCAACTCGAAGTAGCCCCAGGGTGATCGCGGGTGAATCAAGGGAAAAGGGAGAGTAGAGAGAGAGGGGGGGAGAGAGAGAGAGAGAGAGAGAGAGAGAGAGAGAGAGAGAGAGAGAGAGCTAGACGGGCATACGTGCTGCGCGATCATTAAGCCAGTGTATTATTATTCTCTGGATATTAATTGATTTCGAAAATACAATTTTCTGTGCGACCGATCAAAACCGAGCTTTTCCCCTACCATCCCATCCTCTCTTTCACTCGCATGATGACCCCTCGCCGCCACCACCCTCTCTCTATTACTCTTCTCCGTTAACATTCTCGTTATACACGGCCACTTGACCAACCGCGTGACCGATAAGCCTCTGGCCTTTTTCGATGTGTCTCTCGCTTGTGAACTACATGTAGGTATTTCAAGGGTTATTTTGTCAATAAACACAGATCAGAAGATGTAGTTCAAAGTATAGGATTTTCCAAAAGGAGAACGAAGGCGGGAACAAAAAGGAGCATTGAGCGAGGAGAAGACTTTTATTTTCGTTGGAACGTATAGAGTAGCCTACGAGTAGAAGCGAAAGCAGAGGACGGAAGTGGGGGCAAAAGCAAAAACGTCAAATCGAAGGGTACGCACTGATCGTAATTCGAAGTGCAACGATAACCTTTCGTGGTCATTCGTCGTGCGGTACGATTGCACACACGCGCAATCGATGCGTGAAAATGGAAATCGAGCGAAATGGATTCGTTCGATCGGAAAAGCGAGCGAGCGAGCAAACGAACGAACGAACGAACGAACCAGCGAACGCACGACCGAGGGAGTAACAGAGACGGGCGGACAGACGGATGAGCGGATAGATGGACGGAGAGAAAGAGGGAGAACAATGACAGGGAGAAAAAAGAACAGCCGAACCGCCGCGGGTCGCGGCAAATTAGCGCCATCCCGGTTCGCTAATATTTTTTTGCGTTCACGAAGGGTGAACTTTTTTTTTGTACGAATTTGTTTCTTGCGTGACGTATGTATCCCGATAAAACAATACTACGTTCATCGAGAGGCATGATTTTGATCAAAGAGTTTTTTTTTTTATCGTTGAAATGGAACGAATAAACATTCGAAACGAACGGACGGTGGTTCGTCGACGTTGATTCCGGTTACGGTTTCGTTTTCGATTTCAGTTTCCCACAGTATTTCTTCACGGTAAACGCCGTACCCGAAATCGTACAACGGGGATCATCGGCGTCGCCTTGGCCGGTTAGAGAAATGTCGAAGAGCAGAGAGGAGAGAGTGGAGAGTATCGAACGAAGAAAATGGAAGAGTAGAAGGAAGGTGTATAAGCTCGAAGCTTGTTCTCCGGTACGACTCTAGCAGACGCGTACATTCAGGTTCGTTCATTGAAATGTTACGTACTCGTCGTTCGGAAGCGGCGTCCCTCGACAGTTTACAGCCACCGGGCCCCGCGTGCGTTTACCTCGTTAATAATCTCGTCTTTCTTCCCACGATCCTTCGTGCCTTCCGACGGATGGACGCTCCCCGTTTACGAGATCTTTACGATCGTGCAAGATTTAAATGCGCGCGTTAAGCTAGCACCCGTGGCAGGGACGCCGCTTTACCCGCGGCGGGTTGCGCGCGGGACCATGAACGAAACCTGGAGTCGTTTCGTGGACGCCGTACCATCTCGGCCGTTTCTGGCCCGTGCAGAATGATAGTCGAATCGGACTACGTACTCGTGACCGTTTATCGATGTATCGGGACAAGACCGCGACCCTCCGCTTCGCTCCACACCGCGCACTGATCCGCGGCGAAACGAAAGCAAACACGGGGATTTACTTGGCAGGCTTTCCAGTTTATTATCCAGTAACGAGAAAATGCCGGGAAAGGGAATGAAAACGGGCGGGAAAGAGCACGAGATACCGACAGTGTGTGTGTGTGTGCGCGCAAGAGAGAGAGAGAGAAGGAGAACGCGAGACCGAGACGGAGAGACTGGGAAGTTGAAAGAGAGCCCCCGAAGGCCCGAATATCGATCTCATACATAATTAAATACCGACCCGGCGGAGCATCACAAAGAGAGCTTACTTCGGCTTTGATCTGCTGACAGACGGGGCCCGTCATCGCAGACTTCAATAGGCGCTACTGAATTGCGGGGGTGTGCTATTGACGCGTTAGAACTCGAGTTCGAGCTCGCGCTCGCTCGCTCGAGCCCATGCTAGTACGCGAGCACGTTGCATACGGACAACCAATTGTACATACACCCACGAATCGTGTATACGCGTTTGTTTACCGTTGTGCACTTGTCACGCGCATACTCACACACGTATATTGCAGGTAATACCTACAACATCGTTGTCGATCACACGCCTTCTGGGCGTTCAGGACACGGACGAACGTCGTTATTCCTTCGTTTCTTTTGCAATTCGCCCGAAAATCATTCGACGCGTCGATTTGATATATATTACTCGATGAAACGACCGGAACGCTCGTTCGCGACAACAAATTCCTCGGACGTCGTTTTTATACACGACCGCCAGTCATTCTTATTTTTCGCGATGGCCCTGGAACACGAGACGGATCTGGTTTCGATCTCGGGACACGAATCATCGAAAATTACAAAGGTCATCACGGGACGAAAATACGGTACTTGATCGGGCTTTAGAACGACATACGAGAGTTTTTCCGAACGCGATGACGTCAACCGTGCCTCGAAGGTGGATCGATCCATAATTGGCGACCGCTGAAAAATGCAATAAACCGTTTGAATCGTGTGGTCCTCGATACGATACAAGGAAATCTTAAACCATCGATTCTTTTCCGCTCGGGGATTCGCAACACGCGTGGTTCGCGCGTCCGGTGAGTCCCACGAGCGACTTGACGGATTCAATCGTGACCAATTCACGTCACTTTTACTGCACGTTTTCGAGTCGGTGAAATTTTCAATCGATCGCAATCGATTTAGAATATGTAAACGAACATGTACGACCAGCAGCCGATTCTATTTTCGGTCTATCACGATTCTCGTTTGCAACCACGATACGAATAAAGAGCAACACGGTCGCGAATATCGTGTTTCAGTTCGACACTTAACGCGTAATTAACGGTTCGGGCATCGCGCGACCCGGCATTGCTGTACCATACCTATATGCGAGATATATGAATGCGGAAACGGGCACGTGCAACGCGCACCGTAACCTCCGCCAGTCCGACCGGTGCAACGCGTAAACCCGAGTGGAACGATACGTTGTCTGCACAGACGGGCCACAGCCTGCCGCCCGCGACCCGCAGCCCTAGGGTCGGTCGAGTACGTACGGTCTTGCCACGTGGTAGCGCGTCGATCGCCTCGAAACGCGTTGACAATTTTCTCGCGGCGCTGAAAACGGGTTCGCGAACGATTTCGCCCCCTCGCTTCTCGGCTGACTCGTCGGTCTGATCAGAATCAAGCCGTTTCTACTTCACTCACGCGGCATATCGGACGACCCGTTTCGGCCGAGACGCGATTTAGGATCCGTTTGCGACATTGGCCGGCGATCGTTGACACGGACCGAGCAGTCGATCCTCGTGTTTCGTGACGAGAAAGGTGAGAGGAAATATCAGGTACTGGTAGTTCACCCACGCGTGGTACGAATCGAATTACCCGAAGATCGTTGCTCGCTGTCGCATCGTTCGCGTGATGGAAAGTTTATGCGTGTACGTGGTGCGGTGGTTCGGAGTCCGGATAGATTCACGAATAATACTCGCCTATTTCCGTGTGTACTTGCGTGTGTGCATCCAGGAGAGACGGAAAGAGAAAGATAACGAAAAATGCAAACAGCGCGTGAAGGAGAAGTTTGTACGAGACGTGGAACGGAGAGAGGTCGAGTCAGTCAGTTAGTTTACCATTGTACAGCGAAATTCAATTGGAAGAGGAAGCTTGGACTTTGGTACGCGCGCCGTTTCGTGTAATCGACTTGTCGTATTTTCAGAGGTCACGGAAAAGGAAACCGTGGTCGGATCGCGGTGATCACGAAACAGGACTCACCGTAAAGTAGTGGTTCCAGCGCGCAGGAAACGTCAGTCCCGACGAATCGTCGACAGCGCTGGAACGTCAGGAGCGTTTATCCTTTTTGCGCGTACAGCCGGTGCAACGCGACGCTTGGACGAAGAGCATCGGGAGCCGCGTGTCCTCGTCGATTCTCTCGGCATCGTATCACCGCGTCATTCCCAAGGATCTTCCCACCCACGCAAAGACAATAAAGACGCACCACTCACTTAACTGGTTTTGGCGTTTGCTCGCCGCCTATCACTGACGCTCTCGGAACTCTTTTTCCGTTCCCGTGGGTGGACGCGCGTCACCGAACGCGATTTCGCATCGCCGCGAGTTACGAACCGGTGCTACGAACGGACGAGTCACGATTTCACGGTAACACGGTGCGTGCACGACTCGACTCTGACGAAACGGAGCGAAAGCAAAGACCCTCCCACGACGACAGCACGTGGCGCACTGACGGCTCCGCGGTCATCTTCCCCGTCTCTGCCCCCTCCAACGCTCCGAAACCGTTGCCGCCGCCACCGCCGTCGCCGTCGATGCACCTCTCCTGCCCCCGACAATCCTCCCTTCCCCGTCGCCCTTGCTGCCGCCGACACCGCTGCCACCACCGCTGCTGCTGCTGCTGGCCTCGCTTCTCCTACCGAATCTTCCCCGCTGCTCCACGCTTCGTTTCTCTCTTCGCCGAGCCGAGTCGAACCTTGCCGAGCCGCTCCTTTACAACCGATACTTCCCCTCTTTCACGCTCTCTCTCTCCCGTTCTACCGTCCCATTCCGAACCCCGCGTAAAACGGACGATCCCTCCCCGTCTGTCCTCTCGTCCACGACAAACCGAATACCCCTCCGCCCTCGGCCCTGACCTATCCCCACCTCCGACACGCACCGGCCCGATGTATTTCTCTCCCCACTCGCGACTCATTCCACCCACGCCCCCATCCCACTCTTGCCAGTTTCACGGAGAGACTCTTTTCCTCGAGTCTCGCGACTTTTTCGCTGTCTCCCCTTTCTTCGTTTTCACCTTTCCTCTCTTTCTCTCGTTCCCTTTGTCACATACACGCATACCCTTTCTTCGCGTTTTCGCTTTGCTTCTTCTCTCTCTTCCTTTCTTTCTTCCTATGTTTGTTCGTCTCTTATACTCCGTCCATACCCCCTTGCTCCTTCCCCCCTCTACGTAACATCCACCCGCAATACTCACGTCCCGGGTACGCCACCCTCTCTGCGCTTCTTCTATCACGCTGATCGGTCCTCGAACCGATCTTTCTCCAGCCGTCGATACGCTCCGCGAGAACCTTCATTCGGGCGTCCCTACAGACGACGGAAACTTTTGTCGACTGCATTTACGTGAAAATGAGTCGTGAATTCGGCAGCCGTACACTCTACACCCGTTAACTATCTCCCTCTTTCTCTCTCTCTCTCTTTGTCTCTCTATCGGAAGACGACTGGGACGGAGAGAGAAAGTTCTCAGTCAGAGACTGGCGACCGAAAGAGGAGGAAGAAGATTCGGAAGAGTCACCGTGACGCGTCCGCGACCGCGTCCGAAATTACGTAATCCCTCTCGACGATCTCGTTAAAGTTGCCTTCCTTAAGAGTAAAATTTATAAACGGTAATACGATTTGCTTAATAATGATTTATTACGCGCGTACGATGTACCGTTCGTACTTAGCAGCGAATATTTCGACGATGACGTTTATAGGTTTGGCTTAACTGCGAATCCGTCGTATACATCCTCCGTTCTGCGAACGAATCGCTAGTCAGATTTTCATAGTCACGATTTTTCATCGGAAATCATGTTACGAAGACACGGGGCTCCTTTGTTCAGAACTTATCGGAAATTTCCTTTCATCGGTGGAATTCTGTGCGACCACGGTGAAACTGTGCGCCGAAGAGCGCCGAACTGAAGGCGCGCGTTCCACTGGCCCTTGTTAACGGAGGAATGTAAATCAACTCGTAATAGCGTGGCAGCCGAGGATTAAGCGGCGCGCGAAGACGAACTACGGTACGGGCGAGAAGGTACGAACTGCTGGCAAAGCAGGACCGACGACGATCACGTCGACGACGACAACGACGACGAAGAAGAAGAAGAAGAAGAAGAAGAAGTAGACGACAACGACGACAACGACGACAACGACGACAACGATGACGTCGAGGGCGACGACGGCGACGACGACGACGGCGACGTTGGCGACGATAGTGGTGGCGGCGGTGAAACAGGGTGAGCTTCTGCGGCAGCACCCTCTCCTCGTGCCCCGAAGCATTAGGAGTTCGGTAATAAATCTCGTTGAAAAAACACACGCGCGCACGTACAGAGCCACGTACACGAGAGCAGACGTTCGTGCGCGTGTACACGTATTCTCGTGCAGGGGTCTCAGACAGTTCCACTCTCTTCCTCGCGTCTATCTCGTTCGGCTCGTACATCTGTGCTCGCCGAGTACAACGAGCGCGAGAAAGAGAAAAGCCGGTAGACCGTAAGGAAGGGGTTGGGGAGGGGGGTGAATTGAGGGGGGTGGGGGTCATACCCCTCCAAGCTTTAGATCTTTCCCCCGTCTCTCGTCGTCGCGGAGCACCGCGTCCGACGGCAACGAGGTCGACATGATCTATGCACGGCGTGCAGAGGCGAGTGTCACCGTTTGCTTGATGCATTGGTCCTCACCTGAGCCCTCCCTCCGGCGTCGTTCCTTGGCCGAGCCCAACGAGACGCGTCCCCTCTGTGTGTCGGCTAGCACACGGTCTCGACTCGGCTCGGCTCGGCTCGGCTCGCGTGGATCGTCGATCGTGAATCGCGGATCGCGGATCGCGGCACACCTCCGCCTTTCCCTCTTTGCTGGCTCGTCGATGCCGACGTCGGTGAAAGCCTGCGAGACTCGAGGAAATCGAGCCAAACGAGAGAGGGCACGTCACCGAATCTATAAGTTCTACTACGGGTGTTCAGGTAGGATCGTCGTTGGATCATTCGGCGGGAACTGATTCTGGTGTACGGTTCCACGAATAAAAATCGAACCGCTTGACGAACGATCGGGAGAGACCCGTTCGAAGAACGGGGGACGCGTCGAAAGATCGAGGAAACAGGAGAAGGGCGGTGGATAGGAAGTTCGGGAGGAACGATGTGGGTGGAGGAATAGGGCGAAGGGAGGACAGGGTAGGAAAGGGACCAACTCTCCGGAGTAGAAGCCTCGACGCGAATAGTACGACGATGGTTACGTTCTACGGATCAGAGAGCTCGATAGCGTGCCGAAGTCGAGGCGAACGGCAATAAATCCATTTTTCGTGAAGGGTCGGTCGAGGGGCGAGAGCGAGCCAGGGTCTGATTAGCAGCCTGACTCTCCGTACAGGATGACAGCCGGTGAGTTATAATATTGCCCATCCATCTATTTATCTACTCCATCGCCTCTCTTCTCTCCCCAATGCTCCGCTCCACTGTGGCGTCCCTTCGCTCCCTCGTTCCCGTTGCCTCTTTCGACCTCCTGTGCTCTGGTCGACGCGCGAACACGACTTTTCGTCGTTCGCAAAATAATCGTAAAGGCTTAATAACCGGGAACCAGGCCGACGCGACGATGGCCAATGGCTCTAAACGGAAGAGTAACGTCACGTCAGTTTTCGGTCGATCGACAGATCGTCGCTAGTGGTTTCCATAAAGTCTCGAAGAAGATAATCCGTGGTGAGACGGAGTTAGGCAGCCGGTGGCGGTGATTCGATGCTTTCCATCGAACGAACGAACCAACGGAAAAATTAAGCTCGCGTGATATCGCGTCGTGGGTGACCCCTCGCAAATCTTACTGCTGAAGGCGAACGGCGGGACACCTCTCTATACATACATTTTGAACTGGAAAGACGCGGCGTCCCGAACTTTCGACGGGAACCAGTTCATATATCTGAAGTATGGCTGCCATAAATAAGCGAGCTGTCCGTTTGCTCTGTTCGCCCAACCTCTTGCAAATCTTTCTTCTCTTCTCTTTCCGTCCGATTGGTTCGCGTCGTTCTTACTCCTCCTGCTTATTCCCGAATCTCTTTGGATCGTAATATCGGGGTCGTGCGCATCGACTTGGTCGCCGAAGATTCCACCTCGGTGTGGAACCTTGGGAAAGGGCGAAACGCATATCTGTCTCGATTCGTTCTTCGTCCCTTCAATGTCTACTTTGTGCTAACGAATTCTCCCAATAAACCTTCGGATGACTCATCGATTAGAGGGAATCAGTCTTGCGCGAATGAAAACGAAACGTTTAGAGGAAAAGATATCAGGGCTGTGCTCGCGGTACGGTCGCGTTTCTTTAGCCGGATATCGGCCGAGTGAGCGAGCAAGCGAGCAAACGAACGAGCGAGACGGCGAGTGGAACGGAGCGGGAGTGATTTATGCTAAGTCGCTGATGCTGGTGAAGCAGGGGCCCGTGTGTATTACGTTCCCGAGCAGCCATCTTGAGGTCCCTTCGTTTCTCTGAGAAGTCGGATCGATTGACAAACTCGTGTGCCCAATCGTCGCTCAACGATCTCTCCCGTTTCTTTTTCGCGACACGATCTCCGACACTATCTATATAATTATTTGATTTTCCAACGATTCATCGTTGCGTACGCGAGGGATTTATCGTGTACGGGAACGAACGAGGAATGTAGCGTATCTATTCGAGAACGGATGGAATTCAAGCATACTGTTTCGTGAACGACTGAATCGAGTAGGAATCAGTCGTGTGCCAGTTTCGACGGTGATTTCGGGTTTTCTCGGAGGCTGGAAGCTTCGCGTGTCTTCGCCATTCCTCCTGTTTCGTTTAGCCGTGAAAACCGCACCACTGCCCGCTCTGATTTCTATCCATCAGCGTTGGTCAGATTTACGACGTTGCGGAGGGACCCCAGTGGCCCTGCCGGTGGGCCCGGGGGTCCTCGTGTAACAATGAAACCACGCCATTTGTCACAGAGGCGCTTCCTCTGCTTCTAATAAACGTTCGTCCTACCGTCGTGGTATGGTCGTGCTGCAACGTGCAGCACGGATCGACCTTTGCTTTTGCTCTGTGGATCGTGATCTCTCGAGCAACCATGACGTCTCTCTCTCTCTCTCTCTCTCTCTCTCTCTCTCTCGCTCTCCCCCCTCCTGTTGTTCGCGATCTTTCTCGCGACTTTGCCTCTCGCTTTCTCCTTTCGATCCTTCGAAGCTTCTATTTCTCTCCCGGTGTCTTTTCTCTCTCCATTCGCTCGTTTTCGTTCGCGTTTCCTGCTCTTTCTCGCTCGCATTCATACTTCGTAGGACTGCTCGTCCACTCGCGATTCCGAGGAGGAGATCGAAAGAGAGAAAGAGACGGAATCAGAGGCAAAGAGACAACGAGCATGCTGGGATACAACGTGCCCACGTTCATACTTTCACATGCCGACACAATGCATCGGACCATCGAGAGGAATTGTCATACAAATTGTCGCTTATTCAGCGACGATCCCGAAGCGAGGATGAACGGCCCATAAGCCATCGAACTGGTAGCTAATGCCGAGGAAATATCAGTCAATTCAGGCGTGAGCATGACCAAAAGATGGTCAGTTCGGGCTGGAAACGTGTATGTACACACATGTTACGATTTAGTTTCGCAAAGATGCCTACAGCCGCGAATCCCGACTCTGGTCGTCGTACGCGCGAGGAAAGCCAGGAGTTCGAAGGAGCAGGACATTCGATCTCATCCCACGCTCGAAGGTGATTCGTACGAATTTAAACGACGTTCGACGGTAGGACACGGGACATACCTATACGTGCTCGATAAATCCACCGCGGCGAGATCACGGATAAGGGAACTCGTTGGAAACTTCGGGACGACGATGATGCGATCGATAGCTGAAAGAGTTATACTCGGCGAAAACGAGGGTTACACGACCGAGGTCGGTCGTCTCTTAATGATTCGGGGAATCAACGCGACTATGTCTGTTGGTCGGTGGAGACCGCGCACGGATCACGTCGATACGTCATCGAATTCGTTGCAAACGATCAAGACTCGTGACGAGAGACGAACATCCGCCTGACGAAGCATATGAGTGCCTCTTTCTCTCTCTCTCTGTCTCTCTCGTGTGTATACGGAAAATAGTAGGTAAATACTCGAACCGGACCAGGTCTGCCCGTTCCGTTGTGCCGGCTCGAGAACCAGAGCATACGACCGGTAGCTCTCCGACCCGTTGCTAGCTGCCGTTTCGTAAACGGAGGTCATCCATGGTTCCCAGCCGCCTGATTCTTTTTTCTCCCTAAACGTCACCGCCGATATTTATGGCGAGCCATAGAGTCGAGGGGTTCGACTGCTTCGGGTCTCGCTACACAGCGAGAGCAGAACCAGGGCCCCGGCGTAATTCTGTCAGCGTCACGCTCTCGGGCCAGCCTCGACCTCGACAGAGCCTGCGAAGAAGTAACAGGAGGAACGGTCGGTGGCACTCGAACGGGGGTAAGACGCGGTGAAAAAAGAAAAAAACATCACTGGAACGTTTCCAAGGATACATATCCCCGCGGTGGTGGTTGTGCTAGCAGATCGAAAATCGTCTCATCTCGAGACACCCTAATCCCGACTGCTCGTCCTCGTTATCGGTTATTGAGTATCGGTTAAGCTTATTATCTATCGAGGCGATTACCATCGCGGGACTCTTGAACTCATTCCTTGCATCATTTCGCGTAATAGGATGTACATGTACGTACATAGTTGGTGGTTCGGCAAAGAGGAGAAACGAAGGAAATGGGGAGCGATTTTCCAACTATCGCAACAAGGTGACGCTTTCGTCGGTTCCTTGGAGAAGACTCCCGCGGGCATGTTCTTTAGCCAGTATGTGAGCGTCGAGTGTCTACTACTACGCGTTTCGTGCTTCGAGGAGGTCCACAGAGCCGAGAGATTTACCGCTCTCCGTTTATAATAAGTCCGAAAACCGAGTTGCACATCGCGTGGGTGAGTTAAACTTTCTTCGGCGAAGAAACCGAGCGAATTGAACGTTGTTCACACTTGTCTGGTCTCACCTGAGCGTTGTTTCGATCGTGGCAACCCCAGCTCGATCGTTCTTAATCCACTACCGATTTCCTCTGTAACACGTTAGTTTACTTTTCGTGGCATATAACCGCGTAGAATTCACCGGCGCGTTAAGCATTCGATAGAACGTCAGCTGAACACAATGCGTAGCCGCGCCTTCGATCTCGAGATAAAATCGCGATGATCGAGAAAGTCGCATTGGCTTCTCGTAGCGTCTCGACGTTTCAGCGTTTTCGTATGGAGTCGATTCCGGAGAGCGGCCACGGGTCTGGTTTGGATGGGTTATACGATATTATAACAAGGGAAATCATGTGAGATGAGTCGCACGGATGGACGGACGGATGGACGGATGGATGGTCGGATAGACGGATAGACGGATAGTCGGACGGATGGAGGTGCGTACGGACCGATCAGGTTTGAGCAGCTGTCTGCAACCACGTCACTCAAGTTCACTGTGTCGGGTTCGCGGTGGAATGAATGCCTTTCATTATGAGTCTTATCTTCAGCCCGATCTCCTCAACCCTTTTTGCCTTGTTCGCGCTGCCCTTCTTTCTTCGTTTCGTCCCTTTCTCTTTACTCCGCTGTTGGTTGATTCGATGGAGCAGGACACGCGTTCCCAAAGTATACGACGAAGGTTCAAAGAAAAGAGTGAGAGACAGACAATGTGTGTGTGAGAGAAAGAAATAGATGGAGGGAGAGTGAGGGAATATCGTCGAACGAAGCACATCCCTCTTTATACCTGAGTACCGCGAGATTTATCGTGGGTAAACCTGCTGACTTTTTCCTTTCTCCTTTTTTTCTTCTTTTTCCTCTTTTTCTGCTGCGGGGCGTCGACAGCGACGCGCCGAGCGGTCCCAAGAGCCGAGCAGAGAGATAATTAGAAGGCCCCGCGTCGCGATCGTTTAGTCGAGCGGTTCGATCGGTTCACGGGCAACGATCGATCAACGACGGAAATTAACCGTTCTTCGCGTTTTTCCGAAAGACATCACGAACCGTTCAGTCGCTGAATAGGACGTCGAGAACGTGAAAAACGGGTGTGTAGCGTGGGGATGGCTCCTCGAGTCAGCTCGATCATTCGAGTAGAAATCGGCGATCGAATTTTTCTTTCGACAAACTCGGTGGAGCCGGTAGTTACGATCGCTAATCGTTGCGCCAGAAAAGTTTCTCGGTGCACTTCGGTCGCTGGTCAGCAGCGTCACGGACACCTGCTATCATCGACGGGCACGAGTTCATCTTCCAGAGACAGTGGGCGCGAATCTCGCATTCACCTTTCGAGCGTGTAAACGCCGCGGGATAGCCGGCGACGGTGTGCACGCGGTGACAAGCCGGACAGTTTGACACTCGGCTTCCTAACGATCGGTCCGGCCTGTCGTAGAAAAAGGAAGCTTTTGAATGCCGATTCCGCGAGTCGGCTTGATCGACGCGTCGCGTCGTCTCCCTGTCAGGACCGTCCCTTTCCCTCTTCCCATATCCTAGATTTTCTTCTACAAGCCAGGGCTTTGTATGCCGACGCATTCGAGTTTAACGTTTATTGTCTGCGCTCGCGCTCGTCTTTGTCCTCCTCGTCATTCATCGAACGGCGAGCGGTGCTTCGCGTCGCATCGTTCACGCGACTTATTTTATCAACGAAATTCATGGGATGTCGAGAATGCTAGTCCTCCCTCTCTCTCTTTGTCTTCTGCTTTCTCTCTTTTTCTCACAGGGAACGCATTCGATTCCTAGTCTCGAGCGATCGAAAGTGTTGACGGATGGGATAAGACGAGACAAGTGAAACGCGAAAAGCATCAATCGGTCGTGTTTTCGCGAAGAACGCGCATGGTCGCGCTCGAGGAGAGAAGCAATTGGTTTCGTTGCCTTCCCCGCGACTCTGTCGCTTCGAGCAATTGACTTTGATCCGTTCGTGCGCGCGTAACATTGAACGCAATTACGGTCAATTTACGATGCCTCTCGGTTACTCCCGATTCCATACCGCGCCGTTAAGAGCGTGTAGGTGATACATACGGTATCCGAGTAATGTCTACCGATTCAAGATTTCGTTCGACATCGGGCCAACGATCGATTGGCCTATCGAACGATACCTTTCGAATGTTTTCGGATTCCCCTTACGTTTCGTAGACACTCGACTCGATCTACTGTACGCATAGGGACATAAGCGGTTCACGGTCCGGAAGTAAAGCCGGTAATCTTTTCGGAGGGCACAGCCCGGAGCGTAGCTGTGAGAACGAGATGATCCAGCCACGGAGCGACGGGGCCCTTTACCTTTTCGTGCTCGGCCACCGTTACAGCCCCGCGAATTCGAGTGGACGCGACTGATCGTATAATGTTACATCCTATTAGGGAAGGAATAACTGCTGGATGAAACGCGACAGCGAACCATCGGCGAAGGGGAGGGGGTTGGATGGGGGCGGTTTGTCGAGAGATGCGTGCCAGTGGATCGTCTCGAGCACCCCGCAGAATACATAATGCGACGTTTATCGTTGATATACGATTCGCTTATACAATACTACGAGTTCGAGTACGATCTTGATCGCAAAGATTCGAACTTTCTACGAACACACGAAGTTACGTATCGCCCGTTGCGTATCGATGGTCCCGTCTTCGCCTCCAAGATCGACGGTTCGGGCGTTACGCGGCTATTCTGTTTTTCTCGAGAAAACGAGACGCGTTCTTTCTGCCGGGGCGTCGACGATGCTCCGGAAGGGTGGATCGTACCGAAGGAAAATTTCGACTATAAATAGCAGTGTATTCTAAACGAGGTACAGAGAGCGCATTGGATCTAAATTATGAATTTCATCAGCGGCAGTCTGCCGTTTCATTCCACGTTTTAACCTCCTACTCACCCCTTCAGTTCCACCCCCAAACACTCCCTCCCACCCGCGCCTCACACCGTACCCCGTCTTCCCTCGTCGCCGTCCTCGTTCCGCACCGATCTTTCGGACCATTCGCGTTTCTTCTTTGTTCCTCGTTCGTTTTAGTTTTCGCGAGGTTTCCACGGATAGCTGCGTCGCCCCCCCCCCCAGACCTCCACACCACCGCCGGCTTCGAACGTCCCCTTTTACCGGAGGCGCGAGAGATGAAAAGTTCTGGCGAAGACATAAAAATGCGCCGTTGCATTTCCCTTTTAAAATAAGGCCCTCTGCTCCTTTTTCAGTTTATTATTATCAAGTTGTGCAGTCTACGCTCTCGCTCCCGCTACGTAGGTACAGTAGTGTTCGCCCTAGCGGCTGGAGGCGGCATTCTTCCACCCGGTGTACCCAGGACGACCGTATCTTCGACTGTAAAACTGCGAACTCACCCCCTGTTAGCGGGTTTTCTTCGCGTCTCATCTTCCACCGGGTGCCGCGACTACTCTATTCGTGACTATGCTACGGGAACTTTCCGTTACGCGAGAACGAACCTCCGGTGTTTACTCGATTGCGAGCGCATCTCTTCGACAGAATTTCCGCAATCTCCGCAACAACGACGCCTCCATCCCCTGTGCGTTTAAGCACCAGGACCAGCGGCACTTAAACGATCCGCGAACGTTCTCGACGGAGGAACGATCGCGCCGCGAGAGACAAAGGACGAATTCGGTCTCGTCAGAGCGACGCGACCTTGAAGTACGATGACGAGCTCGTGACGCGAGAAAACGTTCCGGTTCGAGGCAGAAGAGCAGCATCTCGCGCGGCTATCCTATTTATAGGCGGCCCGGCAAAAACACGAACGATGACGGCGACCAGCGAAGTGCCTTCTTCGAACATCGTCGGAGTGACTGGAGAATCGAGCTAAGAAGAAGAAGAAGAAGAAGACGCGAAGAGAGATCGTGGATGAAAGAACGAGAAGCGAGAGGACAGGCGAAAAGGGACAAGACATGTTGGTAGCGAAATGCGTGAAGCCAGGAGGCGAGTGCCGAGAGACGGGACGAGACAAGACAAGACGAGATGAGATGAGACGAGAGAGCAGTAGAGAGTAGAAGAGAATAGAAGAGAGAAGACACGAGAGAAACTAAGATACGGGAGAGCGAAGAAGCAAGCTCGATCGGGAGCAACGTATGCGAATGGAGGAGAGAACCGTCGATCAAACGTCGCGAACGTCTGAAGCGTCTGTCTGGAACGAAGACGTCTCCATCAGCCGTCAGATCGAGCCACACGCTCTTCTCATTCCCCTCATTTTTATTACCGCCTCAGGGCCGTACCTACTCTCGCCTCCTCGCTAGCTTAATAACCATGGAATAACACGATTAAGTAAAACTCGTTTCGTCTCGTCTGGTCTCATCTAACGACCATTGGTCGCGAGGATCGTATTCCAACTGTTCTCGATCGAGAATCGTTCGTCCTCGAGCAGAGGTCGCATTCGATCGACGAACACAGTTCGATTTCGTTCGTCTCAAGTTTTGATCGACAACAACGATACCGCGCGGGAGTACGGAAAATAAAACCTGGAATCGTTCGGAAGATAGTTTGCGGGGATGCGGTCCGATAAAACGAAGAGAAGAGATGAACGGCCGATACAGGAACGACGTATCGTTCCCAAGTGTTGCGGCTAGTTGCGACGCGGTTCAACGTTTGATTATCCGTTCCCCGGAGGCCGAGGTGGCAGCGTAGTTTCTCTATGTTGCCTGGTGGAGGCAGAGGAGGCGGCGGCGGCGGTGGAGGTGATGTGCGAAAGGGGTGAAGTAGGAGGAGAAGGTGGGGGAGGCGTAGGACGCTGGGTCGGTTATTAGTTGCCACGCCGTTGTCGTTTTATCTTCGTGCCCAATTAGCAAATATCATTCCGTAATGCAACGTGACGGGGCCTCCTCTGAAAAGAGTTCAGCTGCATCGGCATTAAAAAAAAGGGTAGAAGAAAGCGATGCTCCAGGGCTGCGGGTAGACACGGATGGAGAGGGGAGAGGGAGAGGAGGACAAGGGAGCGTGTAAAAGAGGAAACGACAAAGATAGCGGGTCCGTTCGAGCTTTTTATTGACATTTTAAAAGGTACCCGAATAATACCAGCCGACACGCGTAATAATTATTGCCTTGCTCGCGCTACCGATCGGTAATACATGGAACGATTCCCGCGACCGGTACTCCACCAGAGAAAACGACATCGATCGGCGGAGTTTAAGCCGTTCACCGACTCCGTAGTCCCTCCTGGAACTTTATACCGTATGGTTCTCGATGACCGGCGTATTGTAAATTATACAAGTAACGATCGATTAATTACCAACACCGATGCGACGGAACTTGTCCAAGATTTCGTCGTTACACGGGTCCCTGCCGACTTCCCACGTGATTTCGTGGCCGGACCGAGTCGCACCGACCGCGAATTAACAATTCCCCTCTTCTCGTTTCGACCACGGAACCTTGTCGAAACCCACGCGTACCACCGGCAACGAAACGTAAGGGGCGGATAGGGGGGTAAAACTGGGCTTGCTGCTACCAGACATGAAAAAGAACTCGATGAATCGTTACGTTTGGTCGATCGTCGGAAAATTTCTCGAGGTCGCTCTGTAATGGCGGGAAACAGAACGAAGATGACGGTTCGATTTCGGAAGCGTGTACAGAAGAGAACCAACCCCATACAGATCGATGACGAAGATGCCAACAGTGGGAAGGCGACGAAGAGGCGAGGAAGGGACAGGAGAAACGACTGGTTGGCAGCGCACGGTGGTCAGTCAGGTCGATGTCAGCCCGCTAATTGGCAGCCGTGTCGCATAGAGGTAGCTCGAAGCCGGTTTGTGTAGCTGGCTGCTCGTCGCGTAATTCGTAAGCGGTTCTTGCCCCTTCTTTCGCGAACGCTCCCTCCCAACCTGGCTTTTAGCCTTCGTCGACCTTTCTCTCTCGCCTCTGTCCGTCCGAATCTGTCTCGATGTTTCGATTCACGCGCTTTCGTTTTACGCACCCCGTCGACCAGCCCGCGCGAGCTGTATCTTTCTCTCGTTTCTGCTCCCCTTTATACGTTTGCGTGACGCCCGCGTGGGCGAATTAAACGGAATGGACAACCTGACAGGGAGAGTGTCGAACCGCGGGACAAAAGGAGTAACGATGACGATCGAATCGAGAGGAGAAACGGAGATAGACGATGAACCGACAGGGAGAGAGAAAGAGAGGGAGAGACGTACATATCTTCCGGTGCATACCTACGAGCTCTCGAGCATCGTATGGTCGCAGGACATCGAGACCATCCTGGGTGGTCCTCGAGCTCTCGTTCCTTCTACATCGTACACACTTTTTTTCATCGACCTTTCCTGGACTCGAATGAAAATTTCCACATACATATAAATATGTACAATAGGCCGACCAAAAGAACATCATAGGACACACGAAGGAGGCTGAATCGTTCGGATGGCGAGAACACGAGAATAAGTCGAGGGTGAAGACAGGTCGGTGTGTCGCGAAGAGAAGTGACGGGACGACGAACGACCGGCATAGCCCGCGGAACGTCCATGCTCGGTGGGAAGGGAGGAGGCGAACGACCAAGTACACTGGAGGGAAACTGGGAACAGTAGGTGGAGGCGGTGGCTGCTATCTGCACCGTGGCTGACACCTGACGGATAGCCTGGCGTCGGCAACGCGGGATATTAATTTGGTAATTTATGAGGCCCGATTAGGCAGCGCTATCTGTCGAGCTAATGCGCGAACCGTTGGCAGGTTATCGCCAAAGGGCCTGTATTTCGATCCGCTAGAGGCCCCTCCACCGCAGGGACCTCGACCGACTTCGTCCCGTAACGGCAACCCCTAACCTTATGTTACCGAAGTACCTCTGCGTCCTGCATCCATAAATGCTATACCAGGATAAATGGAGTCGATCGAATCGAAGCGTTTCCCTGGACTGGGCCAGTCAGAGGACCCAAAGTCAAGAAACACGGTTCTGTCCGTCGATTCTTCGTAGAAATGGTTATAGATTCGTCCTCGATCGAGCCAAGGAAGCCACGTTACGGATGGACGGGTGATGGATGGACACGGAATGGAAGAACACGCGTGGCCTGCGTGCGCGTTGCCGGCTCGCAGCGTGTGGGTATCAACGTAGGTGGATGAGGATGAATGGTTCTCGTCAAACGGAAGGGACCGCCCGCCGTTTCGCGCCGTAATGCGCGTCCGCGTAAGAAGCACAGTAGGTCGGCTTATCGATGACCGGACCGCTACTTACCTACGAGAGAACAAGCCACTTACCGGGTTCTGAAGTCTCGCGGGTTGTTTGTCACTCGTGTCCCCCCTCGAGTACGTCCCGGTCTTCGTGGCTATTCTCTCTTTGCCTGTCTCTGTGCCGTTCGATTCGCCGAATCTTTTGGTCCAACGAATGTCTTGCGACGTTAATTACGAAATGACAACCAGACGCGTGCCGATAAACTTTCCTCGGTGTAAAGAAAATAATTTTCTTGCGACACACACCGCTACGCATTATCCACGAGAGAATCGACGTACATATTCGTCCTAAGAACTATAGTTATCCTCGACAAATTACCTGCCCGCTCTCGCTCGGCGTCGCCCCGTAGTTATCGCGTCATCTTGGCAATTTATCGATAGCCGCGAGCCAGCCAATCGATAGATCAAAGAACGCACACGGGGGATGTGATCGCGTTATCGCGTCGGCGGTGGCGGCTCACGTATACAGCCTCGTGCGCGAATTTTTCCCACATACGAGGAAACGTGTTGTTGCGAACGAGAGGGGGAAGGCGGGCGTTTAACGCGCGTATCATCGGACGAGCAACGTTTCGACGCGGTGTGGCAGGGGCGGTAGGGGGGTCGGGGGGGGGGGGGGGGGGGGGGGGGGGGGGGGGGGGGGGGGGGGGGGGGGGGGGGGGGGGGGGGGGGGGGGGGGGGGGGGGGGGGGGGGGGGGGTGATGCTCGGATATACAGAAAGCGACGAATCGAACGGGAAAGACAATAATCGGGTGTAAACAAAAAAGGAAAAAAACGACGGGAACAGAGAGAGAGAGAGGGGGGCAGAAAAACGAGAAAACAAAAAAGAGAAATACTTTCAGCGGAGTGGTAGCGCGAACAATGGTAGCCACAAATCAACGGGATTATGCCACTATTTCACGCATGGCTATGGCCGGCTCGCATGATAAATCAAGCTGTCGTTGGGCCACAATAAACAATAACATTTGGACGGCCGGCTGGCGGGACGGCTGGTGCGACTCTTCTTCACTTAACTCGGTCATTCGCTCGCTTCAGCGCACGCTCCGATCGCACGTGTTATTTCCTCGGCCTCGACGCTCCCGAACGCACACCGGTTTTCGATAATAAATCGTTCCGCGAGGACATCGACGTACGCGTGGGCATCTCGCGGAGGCACGTCGTACGACTTCTCTTTTATTTTTGTCCCCCCTCCCCTCCACGTTTCGCGATAACCACGCTATTAAATCTGTTGCGATAAAGAGCCGACCGACTCCAGCCGTGATCGATTCCCCGCCGCCTCTACACGCCGCGCCGCGATGCTCTCCGCTGGGTAATAGGAACGTTTCGTCGTGGTGAAACTGTGCGCTCCCGTAGATAGAATATACATATATGTATACATACATACTACAACGTTTTGGAACGCGTGCGGACAAAATGCGCCTCCCTCCCACCGTTCCCGCGTCGAGCTATCATTTTCCATGGGCCAGAGTAAATCGGGTTCAAGTATTTGCTCCTCCAAGTATATCGGACCTGTGAACCGGTCGCGTACGGCGATCGACCGAGTGTTCCGCCATACCCGCCGACTAATTATAGCCTCTTATTTATTTTATTTTGCGCGTATGCGCGCTAGCGCACCGCCGTTCTCGCGCACGCACACCCGGAACGATGCAGCCATAAATCAAAATTCCATTTCAACGTTCTAACGAAGGATCAAATAAAACACTTTAATTGACGTTTTTACGGCGGCCGGCAGCCGAACTCGAACTGCTGCCTACCCGCTCAGCTCGCAGGCTGACCCCGCTTCTCGCTCGCTCGCACGCTCGGTCGGTCGTTCGGTCTGTCGCTCCACTCGGCCCCGCGCTCTGCTTTACACGGCTCGAGTTTTGCGCGCAAGTAGCGCTTATCCTGCTCGATGCACGGTTACGCGTAGTTTCCTCACGCTTTCGTTCCGCTCGTGACTACGGCCACTCCGTTTTCATACGTTTTCTCGAGCTGAATCGTCGAACGTGGTCCAAATGGAGGACAGACCATGCTCGACATCGTGATTTCGCTTCAATCTGCGTGTTGTATAAATGTTGAACCTAGGACCGAGGGAACAACGAAACCGAGAACAGAAAAGGATAACTCGACGAAAGGATCGAAAGAGCCTGTGGAACAGAGGAAGAGGAGAAGGAGTGAAGGGGTGGGAAGGGATCGGTGATTATAGCGTCGCGGTTATCGTCAAGGGTGCGTCTAGCGGCGTTACTTCCCGCTAACAGTGATTATCAGTAATTTCACGGTTTTCGGAAGAACCAACGGTAAATATAGAGAATACCTTCTGGGGCCACTTTAATATCGCTCCACGCCGATCAATAATAATAACGGAATACGCGGCTCTTGTTCCGACCTCGATATACCCGATGTATTATAGTAATTTCGTGCCGCGATTTCTACCCTTTCCTCGAACCCCCCCCCCCCCCGCACCTTGGCCCAATGCCCGGTTCGAGCGTTAGGAAGAATACGGTAAAGTTTTACGGGGATCGAGAAATCGCGAATCCAGTCCCGGAACTTTTACGTCCGTAAAGGAAATTTATTCGGGCTTCTCATTTAATTTTCGTGGTTCGTCGATCGATCGAGACCCGGTCGCGATCGTCGCCATGGAACCAGAGACAACGCGAGAAAACTGGCGAACGGAATCGAAACGGAATCGAAACGATCGTCCTTTCAGTGGGTTCGAATGTTTCGCGCGGCGCCAAACGGTCGCGTACGACGATCGCGAACACTGGCCAGTTGGAATCGGCGAGACGATCTCGGAACGCGAGACGAAATGAGGCTCTGACCTCTTCCCTTCGATGCCGGGATAATGATACACCACCTTCCACCCCTTTAAATATATAAACACACACCCTCACGTGGGTCAGCGTCTTTCGTTCTTGGGCGAGTCCGCTATCGCGGCAGCGCTGCGGCGGCGGCTACTTTTTTTCCACTCTATACCCTGTTCGATGCTCGATGCTCGATTCTAGTTGTTTTGCGGTTTACGACGGTTCGCGTTACAACTGATTATTAGTCGCCCTTCCTCCTACCTATTCCCCGCTCGCTCTTTCTTTTCTCCGTTCCTCGTCTCTGTCGTCCTCTCCTTCGCTCCTTCTCTTTCTCCATTATTATACTCGGCCATATACGGCCATTATGCCCAGGCCCCGATATACAACACAATCCGCCGTAATGCCGGCCATAAAATTAAATTAGGGTTATAACGCGATTTTTCACAAAGGCTCTCTGGACCGTGCCGTGCCGAGCGGAACCGTGGCGAGGCGAAGAGGCGAGGAGACGAGGCGAGTCGAACCGCCTCGTACCGCGCGTTTTCGATCGTCATTCTCTTCTCTCGCGTCTTCCGATACCTCTTCGGTAATTACCTGCCTCTCGATTCAACGTACCAAACTCGATCGTTCGGGTTGCGTTTCTAATAATTCAACCGTAAAAACGACCGATTACGATTGATTACGTAAACCCTGCCAGGAAACGCGTTTGCCTTTCGAGAGGCTTGACGGTACTGTTTGTTCTCTGAATCTTCCTTTTTGCCGAAATAGAGAAATTAGAAGTCGCGGATGTCAAACGAGGCCGTCTAACTCTGATCATCGATTCAAGTTGGCAACTAATAATTACCAGACTGTCTGAATAACTAGACTCGTTTCGTATCCGTACAGGCCGATTATGTATTTATGGGATTGAAATACGATTTTTCATCGCGGGTCAACGGTGATCGAAGCTACATCGGTGCATTTATATTCGAAGCGACGCGTATTAAGGTGAATCGGTGGAAATATCCACGATGCGACGAATCACGGCTGATGATCGAGATGAGAAAGAAAGCAACCACTACCGCTTGCCAGAAAGGTTATCTTTGGAAAAGTGTTCAGTCCGTCGTCGTGTTCCGTCTGCATGCACACTCGTGTATATACGTACATCAACCATTTTTCCGCTCTGATTCGTCTCAAACCGCGAACGAAAAAAACTAATTAATAACTCGAACATTGTACTGGAACGATAGAATCGTTTCCAAGAACGTTCGTGTTGTCTGCCCTTATGAAGAATTCAACGAAGTTGTGGATAGACGAGCGACGCTGGAGCCTTGGATAGAGAGATAGATATGTAGATGGAAAAGGAAAGATAATAGACAGCCCTATGGGGGAAGCGAGAGAGGCAAAGAAGAGAAAAGGGGCGTCGAGTCGCAAAAGAGAGAGAGGGGGCAGGGAGCTAGAGAAAGAGAGAGGCAAAGTTTCGGGAAGGAGAAGCCCGCGAAGAGAATTCGAGAGGCCACAAATCACAGAACGGTGGTGTGGGGCGTTGGAAGTAGGGTTCGTCGGAAGGTGGAAGAGGGCCGGAGAGGTCGGAGGCAGCGATAACAGGGGGGTGGACGGGTGGACGGGTGGACGGGTGGATGGGTGGACGGGCGAGCGGGTGGACGGTTGGTCGGGTGACGGGGCAAGGTGGCGTAACCGGGTTGGGAACGGGGGCGAAGTAAGAGGTGGAGGCAGAGGCATAGGTAGAAGCAGTGGAGGAGTGGCAGGCTGCAGACGCGGGGCGCGACATGCTTTATGACGTCTGTTCATCACATCGCCCCAGTCTCATAAATTAGAAATCACCCCTTAGATAGCTGGCACCCATCTACGATGGCGTCAGTGCCGTATCGTGGGAGGCAGGGATCGCCTCCGACTCCGACCCGTCCGATGCGCAAGAAGGCGGGGGTGCGACAGAGAGAAATAAAGAAAGAGAGGCAGACAGAGGGGCAGCACGGACGACGGCAATAATTTTCACCGTATGTCGTGCCGGTGGAAGAAAAAAAAAAAAACTGGGCATGGCTCCGAAGGATCGCGCGAACATTCCTGTTGACCCTGCCGTTCTCTTCCGCTTGCGTTTCAGACGCATCCCAGCGAACGCTCACTGCGTACCATACACGCGTACGAGATATCGAAATTTCTATCCGGGATACGGAAAATATTTACGTTGGTAGGTATATGTTTCGTCGATTAAGTCGATGTATTTACCCCCGATGTGTCGACCGATTGACTTTCCTCGGGAGTGTCGTCGATTCCAGCTCTGGACAGGCATACTATCCTGCCCTCGCGATGGACGAAAACGCCAAGTCGACCTGTCTTTACTGTCGCTGCAGACACTCGTTGATCTACCACTTCCCCTTTCCAACCCCACATCCCTTCCGTCGACCCCGCTCCCTTCGTCCATCCTGACACGTTACGTCCACCTTCTTTCTGGCAAGACGAAAGTCGAGTGCGGCGGACTGACACCGTGCCAAATATCTTCCGTTCCTTCCCCTACCTACACTTTGCTTCGTCTTCCGTTTCGTTTCATTTCGCTTCGTTCGCTCTCTCGTTCTCTTCCGCTCCCTCGTTCTCTCGTTCGCCGTTTCTCGCCGGTTGATTGTGATTCAACGGATCATCAAACCTGCGCTGCGTGCCGATAACGTACGAGAATTTCATGGTTTCGTCGAGTTAAAGCCGAACGATTGATATCGGCCGAACGAGTCCATGAGAACGATGGCGTTCAAAACCAGTGGTCACTTCGCGTCGATTAAAACGAACGAACGAACGAACGAACGAACGAACGAACGAACGGTACACAATCACGGAAGATATGCGAAGAACAGAACTATACAGAAATTCGTTTTTAATTTGGTTAGCAGGGTAAATGATGCGGATGCAAGCGCAAACGACTCTTCGAATCGAAGTTCAGGGAACCACGAAGGAAACAAATCGGAACCTTTAACGCGGCTCGAAGTCAGACGGATTTGTTGTCGAAGGAACTTTAATTGGTTCTCGAATCCTAACGATTAATTAATCTTCGATTGACTCTCGACTACTAATGAATCATTACAAACGATCTATAGCCGCATACGCGAGAGAAATACTCGATCCGAAGAAAGAACAAAGATGAAAACTGGTAGTGGTCGAGACTTTCTATTCCTGAGAATTTCGTGCGGTATGAGCTATGTATTACATCTGTTCACGAACAGATTATTTTTGGCATATCTTCAGCAGTCCTTCCTTTTTCAGGGCCCGAGACATTGGTGATAAGGAAAGACAACAACTCGTTCGTTCACGATGATACAAGCGGTGGACAAGGAGGACTGTGCATCGACGCTGTTCGGTATAGATTACAAATCGTTTCATCACAGTAGAATGATCCCTGTCACGCGTATACGTTTAATACGTTCTATACTATAGAATCCTCGCGGAAAATGCTGGACCCGAGATACCGTGTCGCAAAGGTGGTATAGGATATGGGTGCAGCAGCAGCAGCAGCAGAGCATCAGCGGTACGAGGACGAAGACGAGGAGCAGAAGAAAGAAGAGGGGGTGAGTTGAAGTTGGTATCGGTGGTAGTAGCGAGAGAGAACTAGTGGTAGTGGTCGACGAAGGGGACCGTGGCGTTCACCAACACCGAGACCGTACCGTTTACGTGAACGATACAGAGGGGTGAGCGAGTTTGGAGTGCGGATTCGACGGTGAGGCGAAGCTGTCCATCTCGCGGCACGTCGCGGTAGAATGGAGTCGTGGAGTAGGTCGAGGGGTGGGGTGGACGGTCGAAGGTGGAGGAGGTGGTAAAATGGGGTGGGTTGGAGGTGGGTGTTTGAATGGGAGGGTGGTAGCTGTCGCTCGCCCGGGCAGCAGACGTCTTCTGACCCGGCCGGTGGCTCAACTCGACTCAACTAGACTCTGGTTGCTGGCAGGAGGCAGCAGCCGGAGAAGGAGCAGGAGGAGAAAGAGGGAGAGAGAGCGAGTGAGAGGCGTTGGTGCGGGGGTCAGGGGAAAAGGAAGGTTCGCGGAGGAGACGAGAGGAGACGCGAGCGAGCAGGGATAGAGAGTAGGGTGGGTAGGTGATGGCGATGGCGAGGGGTGCGGATGGTAGGTGCATTGCTTTTCACAGGAGAAGGTGGAGGAAGTTGGGGTCGTAAGGGTGGCAAGCGTATCGATCCGGACGGAGCTTGGCTGACGGCTGACGAGGCCGTCACGCGAGACGAGTCGAGTCGAGACGAGACGAGACGAGACGAGACGATACGGCCAGCCGCACGAACGGATGGACGGACAGACGGTCGGACGAACGGAGAAAACCCCACTCCAATTTTCCCTCCTACTCCGGGAGTCTCGTGGAGGGTCGCGGCGTCAGGGTGGATGAAGCGGCGAGCTGTAGTAGACTCGAGGGAGAGGATGTAGAAAGATCGCGGCGACCGGAGGACGAAGGACGGAGGACGGAGGACCGAGGGGCCACGAGGGAAACTCGAGAGATACTGCTTACTTCCCCTTCGGGGCCTTCTCGTTGCGGAAACAGTACCTAGATTGTACGTGCACGGCCGAATAGCTTGGCCACTGTACCGCGATACCGTGCTTCGCCCTTTCCATCCCCTCTGCCGTACTTTTCTCATATCCATGTAGTCGCACACCTAAAAGAGCGCGCGCGTTTGCGTGCTTCGCTTCGCCTTCTCGATTCGGCATTCCATCCAACTTCCAATCGAAGGACTGGGCAAACTTCTGTCTTGCGCCCGGAAGTCTCGGTACTTTACTTACATACTACTTACTTAAAGAATTTTTACCGGAACGATCGTTCTTTCTTAACGGGGGGACGTCCCAACGTTTGCATTCAACGGGATCTCGTTCATAAGCAACGAAGAATCTTGGACGTTGTTTTTTTTTTTTTTTCGGAAAATACTGTTCGTGAGCATCGAGATGTGGACAACAATCGCCACGCCTCTTCCTTCCCTGAAACGGTTTAGTTATCCGACTTTCGCGGATCAACCGCAGAATCCAACGGAATCTAGTTGGAAAAGAAACAAAAGAGGGTGGATTGATTTTCGTTGCGTTTACTCAACGCGTTCAACGAGTTTACCTCGCGAAAATCTCCGACGAACGGGACTGTTCACAACCCCCCCCGGATTGACCGAGACACAGACCGTCGTTGTCTGTCTCCCTAGCTCTCCTCCCTCTCTTTCTCTCTCTTTCTTCGCACCCTCGAACGAATCTGTCTTCGCCACCTCACCCACTCGCCCCAATTCGAGCGGTTACGTCGGTGAGCGTCGTTTCGCGCAGTAGGTAGCGATTTAGTTATCCGGACGGGCGCGGGGATAAGTAGTTAGGTCCGATACGCGCGACTGTCTCGAGGGAGCTTGCGGAGGGAGAAGAAACGCTGTGACTCGCGACGGGGCGGCGGGTGCGTGCGGAGAATGGCCAAGCAGGAGATGGAGGAGGAAGAGGTCAAACGCACTACCGCCTCCGCCTGCTTGTTCGCGATCGTAGCCGCAAAGCGAGCGTTGTCGCAAAGGCAAAAGGCTCTCGCCGCGCGCAAAGGCCAAACACCGAAAGTCACTTAAGCGTGCCGGCACGTTCGACGCCGTGCAGCACACCGGTAGTTCGTTTTCGAGTGGCACGGCGTGTCGCCGGTACGAGGACACGCCGTTGCGTTCTCTTCGGCCGATCAACGCCGAGGCGCAAAGAGAATTAGAAAAGGAATTCGTAAGAACGATTCCCTTGTCGATTCCGATCTCGTCGAGCTTCAGCCCTGGGTCGGTCTTTCGCGTTCTTCTTTTACCTTCCTTCAACGTTTCGGAATCTACAGGGTATTTGGTGCCTCGGATCAGAAACTTTAAAGGGCCTAGATTCTACGTGTCGAAATAAAACAAAAATCACGAATGACGAAGTTGCGTTCGACGCTTGGTTTTCAAGTTATTATGTACCAATCGGGAATTGGGGTTGGGAACGCCTGAAATCAGGCAATCTGCGTACAAGCGGTGAGCGTAGGGCACAACAGTCACGGCGCGTAAATGCGTCCTCTGAAAAAAAATACGGCCTTAGTTTTCATTGTTAGCCGAACGTGTCACGTGACATTTCCTTTCATGCTAATCATAACATCTTTCGGGTTATTCGGGAATGTTCGGAACATCGCCGAAGATCAGGTAGTATTATCCAGTCGCTATTTACAAATTTGTATTACTTTCCTGTCCTCTACGCCCTCAAATTCCAATTCGAGCAACGCGGTTCCACAGTTCTGTATCAGTTGTCATCGTGAACACATCTAGTGGCCATAAAATACAATCAGTTTAATTTACTCAGTGTAGTGAGCTTTAGTTTAGTTCAAATTAGATTATTTAGTGTTTATTCTGTGTGTCTGCTGCGGTGTCCCGTACGAATAGAGCCCGGATGTTTATGCAAATGCATATTTTCATATGAGACAGATCAAGCAATGGAACCGGATCAGAGGTTTGTTTTATGAGTACATAGAAGGTTCTGACATTACATTTTTTATTTTATATGGTTTTTACAATGCATATGCTTTACATATTTATGTTTAAGAACGTATGCAATGTACATATTATTGCTTGTATCATAACTACGTAGTGTCGACAATAATAACATGTAGTGAATGCTAAGTATTGAAACGTACTGAACAATATTGAAAAATACTCATCCGCCACCGGAACCTATTTTAACTAGACGAGGGGTAAATAGATTGAAGCAGTATATATTATTTAGTACATATAATGTTATGCCGAACATTTTGCGCAAATTAAGGAGGCTCGTTGAACTTTTCTTAAATGTTCATATGTGGTAAAATGAACTTATTTGGTGTTCGTTAAAATCTGTTTAAGCACTTTGCCTGACACAATAGAAAAATCAAACTAGGTTTAACGTTAACATGTTAAGCGCAGAGTCTACTTTTTGGTCCTTTCCGCCGCGATATGTTGGCAGCTGGAAAGATACGTAAGGTTGCCGTAAGACTACATGTATATCTTTATATGTATATTTTCTTTGTCTGTATCTTATCGAAATCTGTATAATATTACGCGTAATTTTGTAGACTCTTTTGGGAATGCTCAGACTATTTAATATAAGAATATAATTTTTTGCATTATATGTCGTCAGTCACCGGTGACTGACGCGGACTGAACGGAAAGTATATTGTCAGTCACCGGTGGCTGACGTGGCGCTTAACGTGTTAAACGTTTCGGTGAGAATATATGAATTATATTAATCGTTTAAAAAAACATCCCCGGAGAAAAAATGAAAAAACCACTACTTTAGACAAAAATACAGGATTCGATGAATTAATAAAAATTAAGTAATGAATTTGTAAAAGAACCAATACGTCGTATGCTTTTTGCATATTTCTCGTGCATAAACATCCGGAGTCAACTTACGAATTTGCACGAGTAATCGGGTTTAATGTCATACAACGATACGTATCTGCTTCCTTATGAAGCGTCACAAGAAGATAGTCAAAACTCGAGTGGAGGTGTCACGGATCGGTATTTTGACCTTGTGATGAAACTGTATTTTTTTCAGACGAAGCCGATGTATGTACGAGGCGTATGTTTCCGGCCTGAACTTTTACCTGTTAATAACTTGAAAACAAAACCTCTCACACAATTTCGTCATTCTTGATTTTTGAAACGTAGGATCAACACTTAGAAGTTTTCTGACCACATCGTGTATATCTACTGCGAGTGCATTCGAACGTGTCGATGTTCCCGACGCGAATCTTTGTCGTCATTTAGGCTGATTTATTGTCTGGTAAACTCGAGTCTCGGTATCTCTTTCTCACCACCTCCGTACGAGTGGTCGCGCGGTGCGGATGCGTTTCGGAGTACGGACCACCGATATACCCATACAATCGTGCTCGGCTGTGTGTCAGGCAAACTGAAAGGAGCAACGAATCCTCTGGTAAACATAAAACAACGGTACACTGCATCGGGGCGATACGGATGCGCTTTGATGTGCTGCCACCACCCGCGAGCGCCTCTAGCAGGCTCCTTTATGGCAGCCATCGGGCATCTGTCGTACCGCCGTCTTTTTCTCCAGTTAATTTATTAGCACCGCTTAGAGAATGGCGCGGAGAAAGATCCGGCAGCAGGCACTAGTTCCGAGCAGCGGTGAACCGACGCGTCTCTCGGTATAAATCGGGAGACGGATCAGTCGGATACAGCGACGCCGGTTTTACGAGCATCGAAAATAGGGTGAGAGGACGCGAGAACGCGGCCGCGCATTCGCCTGTTCCCGCATCGCGCGTCATGCGATGAAAACTCCTTGCTCGTCAAATGATTCATTCCAGAGGTGAATATCGGCGACCGGTGTACGTCCACGATTCGAGGCGATCGAAATTCTAATGTCGTGTCGCAACTCCACGATCCTTTTTTCGTTGTTATTTCAAACTAATCGTAAAATGATCAATTGTCCATCGATTGTTAAAGGATTTTATTAATATATCCACTCGTACGATTTAGTGTACGTACGGGTTTGGATAATCGAGGGATTTAACTGAATGTATGGAAAAATGGAGTAGCATCGAGGATATTACATATTCATTAGTTCGGATAACCCAACTAGAAGCGATAGAATAAAAATTGAAGAATATTTGTTTCCGTGATATGTATTCTCCTATGAATTGAGATCTGTCACGCTTACCATTTGCATACGAGTGAATTGTGAAAAGTTAGTCGGGGAATATCGTTGCGATCAAAGATTGAAATACGAAAAATACGCAACTCGTCGGTCAAGTCTCATTTATCTTCGGGTAGGTATACCGCATTTGGCACATTTGCTCGTCGATGCGATATCGCATGTAAATCATGGTCACCGGAAATAATGGTACTCGATTAGAAAGCTGATTCGATGCACGCGCATGATCTGAGCGCGAAAACCTCCGCTCCAAATCTTTTACGCATGGTTACGCATCGAAAGTGATTTTAGGTTTGTCGCCAATCTGTCGAAATTCCGTTACAGTTGAGAAAAATACATGTTCACTGGGGGAAAAAAATAACTGTTTCACGAGATTTCGTAGGATTCGAGGGAAAAAGGAAAGCATGGTAGAAAACGTTGAACGGGTCCGTTCAGCCGGTGGTGTTCTTTAGTCGGTGTGCATATGCGGGTTCCATGTTTTCCGGCGTCCCAAGGCCTGCGAGAGCAAAGATCCCGTCGCCTTTTCCACGGGGTTGAAGGATTTATGACAGTAGGGGAGTGAGCCTTCGAGACCCAAAAATGCGGCGGCATTGTTTGAGGTGAAAGTCTTGCGCAATGGGCGTTGTTCGTCACGACTCACCAAAGGTTTTTACTAGGATCGCCAGTTGAAATTTCTCCTGTGCGAGAAGCAGGTATCCATGGGTCGTCTGTGCGCCGCATGTCCTGCAGCGTCCTTTCTCGAACGACAGAAGTCGTAAATTTTTTGCCGTGCGCCTCTCGTAGGTCTCGCGAGGCAGGTAAGCCATGGGAAAAACGTGTTTCCGGTTGTGTCCGTTCAAGGTCTTCCCTTTTAAAAAACAATCATCACGGCTGGACACCGAGACACGATAGATATACGCCTACCGAAAGGCTGTTGGGAATCGTAGTTCAGCGGACCATTTCAATCCTAATCTTGACTTTTGACCGGCTTGTGGAACAGTCTGAATATTTCAAGCGACATTACCTATTCGGGACAAGCGAATTATTCGTCTTGCTAAAAAAAAAAAACGGTGAAACGAAAATGTTCTAAATATATGATCGAAGCCGCAGAAGTTTCAGCATCGAATAAACGAGGCACGCCTGTCAACGAATCAATCATTTTCGTCCGGTTATCTCAGTTTCGCCGAATCTCGCGACGAGTCTCGTGGCGTTCGCGGACAAGACGATATAGTGCCGTGCTGGCTTTATAATTCCGGACCTCCGAAAATATCTGGTAGCAAAGACGGACGGCGGCCGTTTCGGCGCGCTTGCGCAGACTCAAAGTACTCTTCCTGCTTTATGAATGGAGCTGTGGATCACGAGTTGCGGAGGAACACGCGGAACGGTGGCCAACACGATCCGCGTGTCCTCCGAAGCGATTCGAGCTAACATTTTATAATTAGTGCGTCGCATCGTCGAGTTTACGCGTTCTCGAACGTTGAATACGTCGCTTCCAGAAACGATCGAACGATGGACCAACGCTATCGGTGAGCCTCCAAGCAAATCTCCGCGTAAGATGGCCCGGTGTTTTAAGCGCGACAACACTTTCTCCGTATCGTTTCAAGAACGTACGTATGTATGTATGCCGTAACACGACTAACACGACGTCCGATCGAAAGATACGAGAGATCGAATTACAGACGAGATTGCTTTTTCGGATGCCGAGACGAGAAGATGCCTCTAAACTGCACCTGTTGCGCTAGCCTACGAATTTCCTGACAAATACTCGAGACGTTAGTCTAACATGCTTTCGAATCACCGATGCGTCTCCCGAACGAATGCCATGTACCTATGATAAACAGTTCAACCATCGAAAAATTGATTCTTTCGTTAGGTTGTTCAAGATACAAATTAAACGGTCCGGTCGTTCGAACGAAGAGAGGTGCAAGCAACTATTTTGCAAACGGTTTCTCACATACGTTATGTCTCTGCGAATAATATTTTAGTCAGATAGAACCCATCTCGTTCTGACTTTACTAAGAATTTTTCAACAAAGCCACAGCTGCAGCTGCGGTCTTTTCCTAGTAAATATACTGATAATTAACTTTCTTGATACAGCAATCGCAGCACGACCGTATTCACGATAGACGAGAGATCGATCGGTGCGAATCGGAATGTTTCTCGGATCCTTTCACCGAGACGTCGTAAATTAAACAGAGAAATTAGTCCGACCTAGGCTACTCGATCAGCAAAGCACAATTTATTGTTTCTTAACTTATTCGTGACTACTTTCGCTCACGGTTCGCCCGTGCGTCCTGTAGCAGCACAAAACTCTGACGCTGGCAGCCATTTCGTGTATGTAATAATGTCAGTCGTACGAAAATGAGGGGACGTCGACGAATCGTGATTCGATCGTCGGCGTATCCCGCTGCCGCGCCTTTCGAAAATGTCAAAAACCGTAAAAGTTTCGACGGTATCCTCGTTGAACACGTCGTCGAAAGGTTGAATTCGTTGGGAAGCGAACTGACGCGTCTACCGCCGCGGAAGCTGGCGAAAAACTGTGGCGTTTACGGCGCCGAAACACCGTAGACTGCCGTGGATTTATGTATGTACGCGGCGAGCATCAGCGCGCGGGCGCGCGCGCGCACAACGAGATTTATCGGCGCTTGGCCGAGTTTCGGTAGGGCAAGTTGAGTGAATTGTAAATGTTTCCGGCAGAACTTCACCAAGATGGCGTCCCTCCACCAGGGGCGAGTTTGTTTACGCCTCATGGCTTCCCCACGTGGGAAAAGCAGCATGGCGCGCATCAACCTTTCAAACTCCACGAATCCTTTCCCTACAATTTTATCCTCTATTCCTGCTTTTTCGATACGCTTCCCGAACCAATTTTCTTGATACTTTTCGATCGCCCTCTAACTCCTTCCCTCCATTCGAATAAAATTAAACGTTGTACCTCCACGTAAACATAGATGTTCAACCAGAAAGAATGAGACCACGGTTGTCGAGAATAATTATACTTGTACACTCGTATCGTTAACCAGGTTTTTAACGGGTTCGTTAGTCGATCCCCGTTACTCGGTGTACCTCGTGTGGAACAAGAGGGATAATTATGTAGATCGTTTCGAATAAAGACGTGCACAAAATTGTTGGAATTTTCATCGATCGCGATGGAAATTACGCTCGATCGGTTAACGTGTAAGAGATTTTAATGCGCGCGTCGCGAATAACTTCTACACAGTGAAATGTCTTAACCCCAACGCCAGAGTACTTATATATCGATATCGACTCCAGTAAGGTTTAAAAAGAAACTAACAGTGTCCCGAAATCAAGCATATTTTTCTCTTTATTAGCGAATACTCTGGGACGCGTTAAAAGTTCCATTTTATGGAGGGGGCGCGCATATACTCGTAAAATTTAATACACTTTGGTCGACGAGACGACGACAACGATGGCACATTGACATCCACTGTCATTCAAAATGATACCGCTCGAAACTTTGTTGGCTTTCGAACGGAAAGATAGTGGGATAAAGAGCAGGACTTTCCGACCGCGAAGTTTGATCGTGCGTTCATCGTTGTCGACGCCAAGAGTATAAAGTACTTCAAGTGTAACTTACATTTCATACGTTGCGGAGCGTGCTGTTTCCTTCGGGGCATCTGCGTCCTTAGGGGATGCTCGATTATCTGTTCGGGCTCCAGGTCTTCTCTCCTTAGACGCAGCCTTAGATCGGATCCGAAACATGTGACGGTGATCTGTCGGAAATTTTTGCACGAAGATCCAGAACAGATCTTCCGTGGGAAAACCGTTCGAAATTTCCCTCTGCACCGCGCACCAAAGTCACCCACTTGCACGTGTCCAACGAGCACTACCTCATCGCGACTTTGCCGGATCCGTTTGTCATCGGTCTTCCAAGGATCGACAGCGTCATCGTGGTATCGTTTTCTTTTTGCGTCTAGACGGACGTAACCGCACCTACATAGCTGCGAGCGCGGAACTAACCGCGAAAACACTATTACAGGCTATCGTATACAAACGGAACAGAGATGCCTGGCGATCTCGTGATTAGATCGGAGTATCGCACTGGTAGCACTTGATCGGTAAGGCAAAAAATCCTCCAGTTTCGTGATCCTTGCGCGGTTACGGTATCTACAGGTAACTCACTCCAAACGATCTCGTAATTTCCAATATAGTATCGCGCATCACAAGTGGTACGTTTCGAAGCACGGCTTGGAACTCCGCGAGAGCGCTTCACTGTTTAAGAACGTGTGTCGATAGGCGGCTGGCTCCTTCGAGTAACGATCATCGGTTCGATCGGGTACGCCGCACCTACGGAACGATCCAAGATACAACGTGAGTGATTTACATGACGCGATATTTCATGAAAGACAGTCGTCGCGAGGGAAAATACCGGCATGCACCAATAATCAGTTCGTTCCTCCGTTCGCACTACCGAGACCTAATTACGAGAACGATATTCTCAAAATGTCGGGGCACTTGATGGAATTATATCACTTCGGAGCCAAGCGATCGACGACTTGTGTGTCTAGATCGCAGTCGCGGTGCGTCGCGTCGCGTCGCGGTGGGCAACGCGAAACTCGCCGCTCGATATCCCGCGAAGACGGAGGAACGAGGCGCCGTTTCGGAGAATTCGATCCTAGTCCACCAAGGATCGGTGGATCTCGATAATCGCGCGATGAATCCGTCCAGTGGTGTACGCGTGCCTCGCGACGACGCCTTGCATGCACTCGGGACGCGCGCACGACACTCCGCCGTGTACGTACGGAGCTACCGAAAGCTCGTTTCGGAGATGAAAATGAAAGAAAACGAGAAACGGAGGGAGGACGGGAGCGAGGAAGGGTGGGAGGGAAGGAGACAAAGAACTAGTATGCGATCGCGTTTACGCGCCTGTCTCTAAGTAGTGTATCCGAGAGACCGATTGAATGCACAAGGGAAAACACCGAAACAAAGGAGGAGAGACGAATCGAGGACAAAAGAGATCGAGGAGGATAGAAGCGGATAGTTGGATAGACGGATAGATACGAAGAGAGAAAGGAAGAGAGAGAGAGAGAGTGTGAGTGAGGAGGGGAAGAGGGGGAGAGAGTGATAGGGGGAGCGAGAAAGATAGAGAAAGAATGCTGAGGTGGAGGGCGAGAAACGAGAACAGGATAGAGAGAAAAGAACCGAAGGCAAAGGCGAAGGTGGAGGAGGAGGAGGCGGCGGAGGTGGAAGAGGTGGCTACCGTCGTTCGTGGATCGCGAAATCGAGCGGGCGGCGGTCCAGCGCTGACTGACTACGGACTGGCGTCGCGGCGGCAGGCCGCGTGGTGGGGGGCCCCAGGAGTAGTAGTGCTCTCCTCTGACTCTCGCGCACTCGTTCTGTCTCTTTCGCGGTTTATTCCTTTGCTGTACACACTTCGCGTTCACGGTAGCGACACGTACGTACACTTTGCGAAAATTAAAAGGAACGAATGTTGAATTCAAGAGTGAGTCGAAAGATGGCGATTTCGAAGAAAGTTGATGGTAGGTGTGGGTCACATGGCGGTACGGACGAAACCGGCACGGGGAACGAATTCAACGAAGTTTCGGACGGAATCACGCGGCAAGGAAACGTTTTTCGTGACTGTTGGTTTTGTCTGGGTATAGGACCGGGATTGGTAGCGAAGATAGCGGAGGCGCATCACCAGCCATTCAACTGCTACCGGTTTTCCTCGCGATTGCAGTCTGGTATTTACCCGCGCACGCGTTTTTCCTTTAACAAGACGGTGGCCTGCAACGGCGTTTCTCTGGTGAAAAATAATGGAGCGCTAAGACAAACGCGGCTGGAAAGCTGCGACAAAAGTTCGTCGATGGGCCCGGGGGACTGAAACTGTGCTCGCGCGCGCAAGAGGTGGTCAAAAAAGGAGGCGGGGCCCCCAACCTCGTCGGCCCCGGTATAGCGCGCGAGAGGGGGCAACCACTCCATTCGAATAACTTTTCTTTCCGCCGAGAGAGGCGCTGCCGCACGGCGATATCGTACTACCGTACTACGGCGTCGCGAAGTCTCACCTACGAGTTTCTCACAATTTTCGTCTCTTCAAGGCCATCGAAACATCTTGCAAGCTTCGGTAAGTGCAACAACGATATTCGATAGAGGCGGAGAACACCATGTATCACTTTAGAAACGAACGTCCAACTATTCGACTCGATATTGAACGATATTAGAAACTAACCTCAAAATTACGTTGGGAAACTCCAAGTTTCTTTCTGCAATTTTTTGCCGGATTCTTGTTAAACGTTCACGAATGATGTCTTTTGATCGTGCCCCCATATCAATCGGCAAACTCTCGGAGTGTATAAGAGACTTTTGTTGTTATATAAATATGAATATACATATAGTGAAAGATTCTAAAAAAAAAAAAAAAAGAAAAAACAAGATTAGAAATCATTTATTAAATCACAAGTAGTAACGACATAACGGTGCACAAGTATATGCGTTTAGACGCTGTTGGGATACAGTAGGTGATACCTTTTTTGGGCAAGTAACTCGATCGATTATTATCTCGATTTCTTACTTTATTTCTACCACCTTTTCCGATGTAATAAGTACGTGGAATAGAATTTCGTAATCGAGGACTACGGAAAAGGGGCGGAGTCTTGCGTCTCGTCGCTTAGGGGTTGCGCGATTATCGCCGTGCGTCAGCGTACGAATTGATGGGAGTGTCCGGATGTCACTATCAACTTTAGTGATCGGTATCGTCGCATTTTTGTGGCGATAAATAGTGAGACACGTAGTTTCGTAGGAACGGTAAATGGAGTACGGCGGCGGGGTACGGCAGATTCTTGGAAGATATCGGGGGTTTCCCGGGCGACTTTTCGATTCGTCATGGAGCCAGGGCCGAGCATTATGCGCGTCAGGCTACTTTACGATAATTCAGGACGAAGATTCGAGTTGGAAAAAGAATCGAATGGAGGTCGAAGGATACGAGTTGGTCAGTTTGTAGATATGTAGTCGGTGAGCGGATCTCGTTTTGGCGGGCACCGGTGGTGGCGCTGTCAAGGCTGGCGGTGCTGAAGGGAAAGGGGAGTCGGCGTACCAACTACCAGGTTGTGCCCGCCTACCAGGCGGAGCCCGCATGATCTATAGCGTCATAGAACACCCCTGCCGTCGTGGTAGGAACGCGATGGCGACGCCCACGGTGTGGAACGTGCGCGCTGCCCCCGCTGCCGCCGCCGCCACCACCGCCGCCGTCGCCACCACCGTCGGCACCGGGATGTTTATGCTTTTGCCGCTGTGTCTCTATCTAGTCGCGGCCCTGCCGCTGCGCTGTTCCTCTTCTGCCGTTGCTGCTACCGATGCTGCCATCACTGCCGCCGCCACCGCCGCCGCCGCCGCCACCGCTACCGTTGTCGGTTGCCGTTGTCGTTGACGTTGGCATCGTGGTTGCCGTGGCTCTTCTACTCCTACCTCGTACTTATCCGGCTCCGTCCACCTTGCGTTCATTACCGCTAAACATTCCTGTCAATTAAAACTGCACCGACGCCCGATTTACTGCCAGCTCACCGTTCGCCCTTCGTGAGAACCCTCCCCCGGTATATTTTGCAGCTCCCGTATAAACGACCCCGAAGAAACCTCCTTCTCTCCACTTCTTTTACATTCTCGCGCCAACGCTCGACACGCTTTTCGATCACGGATAGGATTCGGTAAATTCGATCCGAAATTAACCTTCGTTCGATTACTTTTTCGGTGCATCGCTGACCATCCGTTATCATTGTCTCTAGGACACGTACGATCCGATTACCGGTATCGGTAAGAGATTCATTGAGTCATTTCGCTGTGTGATTTCGCATCCTTTTTTCCGGTTAGCATTCATCGGAGAAAGTGATGCATTATGCTGAGTAATCCAATGTATCGTCGGATTGGCTTCTGAAACGTCTCTCATCAAAACTGACAATTCCATTCGTGGAATCCAATGGATCGTAGGTAGACAGGTATATGTAGATAGTCTTTCTCAGACTCACCGATGACTCATCGGATGGAGCAGTTCCGTTGGCTACGGGACCGTGAAATTCTTTTGCTAATTATTCATCGTATGTTAAATTTTCGACACTAGCCATGAGGCGGATTTGGGACCCAAACATCGTCAGCTCGTTATAACACGAAAGCATGATCTGGTTGTTCTTTAGAAATTTTCTTGAGTAAAGTTGCAGTACGAAGGGGCCACGATCAGCGTTTGATTTTTAATTTCGTAACCCATAGCCAGTATTACTTTTTCCGCGAAGGAATTTTCTCCAGATACACACCGAGTACTCATGACGATCGTCACGCTCGAGTTTTACGCCAATAGTGCCCGGGACTTCGGAGCGACAAAGAGTCTCATAAAGAGTATTTTATTTCGACGATTGCGGTGCCGTTTTTGTTCTGGGGTCGCGAAGCGATCGTGCCGTTTCTACGCGCGTCAGGCCAATTCAACGCCGGCGACATTCGCGGCCCGACGTTTACGAGATCGTTTATTAGGTGACGTTCCCATCGAGTGGTTTTGCTGGTAGCTGGATCTTCTCCCCATTTCTAGAGCCCACGTTGAGGAACATTCCAACTTATCGCGATGCGCCATCGAATATCGTTATATCAGGAAGGTTTAGGCAGAATTCGGGAGCTGCTTCGAAGCTTGCTTGTCCGGAATAAATGCGATATTCGTTGGACCTGTTCCGACCGTCGAAAATTTTGTGTCGATTATGCGTCCAAGTGAAATCAAAGAAGTGGTCTTACCGATGCCAATTCGACGGTTGCAGTGGGGCCAAAAAAATCCTGTTTTGCTCGACAAAACATTGTTTGTCTTCGAAATAATTCTTCTTCTTTTTTTTCTTTCTTTTCGCCAGAACGAAAAGCATCGAGAGTGAAGGAAGAGAGTTAAAAGAAGCGAAAAACGGTTCGTGCGCGCGTGGTACGCGTCAGTTGCGTTTGTGTCTCTCGGTGACTGCGGGGGTTCCTTTTACGAGCGTTCCCGTCGTCGGTGGACGCGACCGGAGGCACTAAACTTGCGAATATTTCGAAAGACGTCCCGTTATGCAACGACAATGTGGGTCAGCGCACAAGTCCATTGTATACGTTTGCTCGTTTTGTACCGTCAGTTCCCCGCGAGACCCGAAATAAGTGCACCTCGTAAAATAAAGTACTGCACACCGCTTTCCCCGACTATCTATTGCACCGGCACCATCGATCTTGCGACGATTACACGACGTTCCGAAATTTGCTTATGCACTCGTCATTCGTAGATATGCACCTTCATTGTGTAATATCACGACAATAAACTGTCGCCGGATTGTTTCTTCGATGCCACCTTATCAGATGATTGAATAACGACTCGAACAATTTTTTTTCTTTTTCCATAAGTATTCGAAAATTTATCGGCTTCGAGGACCGACAGTTTGGGTGTTTCCGACTTCGTTATTAGGAAGCCTGAAACACTCGACTCAAAATGTCGTGTCTCCAGTCACTGGAATATCCACGATTTCGAGGCACAGAGTCTACGAAAATAGTAGCAATAAAATGATCGGTAACAGGAGACGAGTAATTACGCAAACGTTGGGAAACGGTAGGAAATGTTTCACGAAATCGTAGTAAAACACTTTTAGAATATGACGTTATCGGTCTAACGCTTGTTCTTTCTCACCTTTAGAAGCGAAGTTTGGATAAATAAGATGGGCTGTATGACCAGACGAGCGACATTTAGCCACAGAGAATACGCGAACACGTAGATGCTCAAAGATAGATTTACCGTCGACGATCCGTTAACCGCGTCCATAAATTTGCAGTGAAAAATCCAGCGTACAAAATACTTTTCGAACGTCGACTGGCTTTCGTTAAATATTCTGCATTCGCCACCGAATTGAATTGTCTCTTCTGTCGTACGATGCTATGGGTTTTACAGTTATTTTGCAATCGAACAATAGGTACATGTGTTTTCTGCTTTCCTCTATCAAGGAACCAGTCTATGTCATCGATTAATCGTTCTCGATCATTCCTGTAGAACAAAACTTCAGAGAGTGAATGTTGTTTGATTTATATTTTTCGACCTTCGTGCCTGTGGCGTCTCGACGACAACCGAACGTTTCTCTTTTTCGGAAAGTTGCGTCCCAACGAACGGAACCCGAGAATTCTCGTTCGGTTCTTTCGGAAATTCCGTGCTCCTATTGACGTCCGCGTGAATTGGCAAGTGAAAGCAAGTAAAAGCCACGGGAGAATGGACAGGAGGGCTCCTCTGGTTCGAGGGAGTGCTAATGCGGAACGAGCCCTGCTCGAAGTGACGTAACCTTCGTAGTTTCGAAAATAGCTCGAGCTCTCGAGTAGCCAGTCGACGATTAGAATTCGGCATCGCGCTGACCAGACACGATTTGTTTGAAAATAATTTCTTCGGTGTTTTAACGTGGACGAGTCGCAGACGGAACCCCTACGGTCGATCCAGCTACGAATGTATCGCTAGCTGTCGAATCTGCTTTCTTTCATACCGGTCAAAGTCCACCGATTCACGATGGTCTTCGATGCATTATTTCAAGCGAAGGATACATCAGTCCGGTATCTGCGGTCTAAAACATCAACGTCCAGAGGAGCGGGGCGCGGTACGAAAAGCACACGATCGTACTTTAACGTTCTTTCCTCGTAGTGCTCGCATATTTTCGCGCCCGTTGAAACTTTACGACCACGATAAACCCTGGTGTTTTTCTAACGTAACGAAATGTTTTTCGTTCGATTCGTGAATAATCTTGTATCGGAAACGTTCGAAAAATCCTCGACGATACTTACACGTGAACCTTACGCTTCTGTTAGATTCGACACGATTGGATTGTTTCTATTCGATCGACAAATTACAATAATTACATTATACCAATTCGCTTATACGGCGTATGTTATTGATGTGATCGAGTAGTATACAAGTGGTACAGAAATGGACTCGGATGTGGGTATTCGGCACATTCGTTCTTGTAGTTCGATAAACATTTTTATCGTAAGATGATGTCGTGCGGCAGAATGATCAGGGATGGTTTGGAGAACACGTCTCGATACGATCGTCCGGCAACGTAGGTACATATAGAACATCCAAGTTTCGTTCGAACCGTGACGGAGGATGGTGGTCCGAGTTGGAAAAAGTTTTGCACACGGTAGAGAGGCGAGCGCCGGTGGTGGTCGACTTTGACGGACTAGATAGTTGGACTGGAGGAGTGTGGAGGAAAAGCACGGATGCCAGAGCGAGCGGCAAGCGGGCAAGCGGCGGGATTGCAATTGGCGGGCAGTGGCTAGAAAACGGAATCTCGTTTGTCGCGAGAACAGAGGCGATACTCTCGATGAGAGCAGCATGGCAGGCCCCGACACGGGTCGAGGGTTGGCGTCGATGCGTATAGCAGCGGCATGGCAGCATTCGTAGAAGAGAAGGTTCGGAGTATAGGGAGCACGGAGCGCGGTCGTAAGGGGTCGCAAGGGGAGGAGGAGCGGGTGGGTGGTGTGGTATGGGGTGGTTAGGTGGACGAGGATGGGGGTGGTTGTCGACGATAGGGCGAAGAAAGAGGTGGAGGAGCGCAGAGAGAAGCCGAGGTCCGTCGGTATCGATCGGGCGTCTGCGGTAGATTGACACGTGTCATGGCCGCCTCTCGGTGTTCGAGCGAACGAGGCTTGGGGGGGGGGGGGGTGGAGGAGGAGGTGGAGGTGGTGGCGGAAAGGAAAGAGGAAGGAGAGCGTGGAGGGTCGTGGAAAGAAAGAGAAGCAGAAACGGAAGAAAGACGAGCGAGACGAGGAAAGTGGCGAGGCAGCGAAGCAGTCGAGGGGATACCGGCGTCGAAGGTGGAAGAGGAGGAAGAGACGGGGGTGGTTGGCGCGGGGAGGAGGCGAGGGAAAAGGACATTAAGGTGCGTAATAGCCAGCGGGGCGAGCGCGCACCGCCGCGGCATCGATTAGACAGAGGCTCCCTCGTCCCATTGCTAGGATGCAGCCCTCCCCCCTTCTCCTCTTCCTCGACCCACCGACATACTCACCCTCCGCGCTATATCCACCCGTTCACCACCCACAACCCATACTCTCGACCGAGAGGTCTCCACGACCACCCAACCACCCGCCTCCACCTACTCCGTCGAACTGGAGAGCCCCCGAGTACGTGCTCTACATACACACTCGTGCGCTTATGTCAGTTCCTGTCCTGCCGTTGCTTCTGCCTCTCTGCCTCTACCTCTGCCGCTACCTCTGCCGCTGCTTCTACCTCGGCTGCTACCGTTGTTACTACTACCGTTGTATGCCACCGTTGGGAAAGAGAACGACGAGACACGGGAACAACGGGGACAGACGAAGAAGGAGCGAGGGCTTGCACACACGGACGCCGGAGAAAGAGAGAAGGAGAAGGAGTAGATACGAAAGGACGAACCGAGAGGCCGAACGCGAGGGATAATAAGGGGGAATGAGAGACGCGGATGTAAAGGGTGAGAAGGGAGGAAGCAGAGGCTATGCTAGAGGGTAGGCGAAGCCACCTAGCTATCCCGTAGCACCTATACACCTACATACACACGGGCGCTACCGGGGACACCAACGTCTAACGTCGTTATAAACATTAACGGAGCGGCTCAATATTCCCCGGACCTTGCATCCCCTGCGTCTACCTCCGGTCCATCTCCCTTCTAGACCAACCTCCACCTCTTCGCACGCTACCTATCTCGGACGCTCGACCGTGGCTACCTCGGTTTCCTACGGTTTTCGGATTCTTCGCCAAAAGCTTGACGTTCGCGAACCAAACGTCATCGATTATTTCGCGAACGAGCATCGTTCGAAATTATGACGTGTGACGCACAATGTTGCGTGATATTTCACGACGACAAACAAGATCAGAAAGAAATCAATTTTTCGAGGATTCTCCGATTTCAGACGAGTCAACCCACGAACGTTCTCGGTGACACAGGATCGGAAAGACGAGAAACAGGCCAAGAAGGTCTTCGGGGATCGAGTCAATGCTGTCCTATCGAGATCATCCAATTGTCTTTGATGAATCTCTAAAGAATTGATTCTTTGATCCACGGTAATCTCGCTCCTTACTGTCAGCAATCTTAAATTTAAGACGAACAGCAATAATTGCGAACCGATTGCTCGATAATCGTCAGTTTTAAAAGGAGGACTGGTCTGTTTTTCGTGCGTCTATTTTGTCAGGAGCGCGAAGCATCAAGGACAGTCTATCGGGTGAATTCGTACGCGAGGGTCAGAGCGCTGATTATCGTTAATTGCGGTTGATATGGAGGAACGAAGGGGACGCGAAACCCTCGACCATTCCGATCGGATTAGCGACACCGATCGGGGCTGCCGAGGATGGGAATGTTTCGCATCCCGTTCCGTGATCCAGGATCGTCGATGCGCATGCCGAGACGAGTGTTCGTATAATATTATTACGACGAATCGATCGAATTGCGTAAATGTAAAAACGTTGGATCGATTTCATTTGTCGCCTTTCTTCTTCGATACGAGAACAGGCTGAAAATCGTTTTGACACGATACGATTTGTTCTCCGTTCCAGCGTGCGCGCTCTCTCTCTCTCTCTCTCCCTCTCGCGTTAGTTTAGCCTCGCGTGGCATCGGAACAGAGGGAATTCGTCTAGTTCGTGCGTTCAACAAGTATCCGTCTATCCCTCCTCTTCCTTCAACGGCTCTCCTGCCTTCTCGTAACCGCGATCAGATCGCAAAGTGACCTCGCATCCCTTAGCTCGATATCCGGATATTCTTTGTTATCGAGAATCCAAAAGAGAAAGAGAAACATGGTGAGAATGTGTATATGTGAAAGCAGAAGCAATGTTTCCTTGGTAGCAGGTGTACTCTTGCCTTTTTTCATGGCAGGAAAAATAATAAGGGATTAGTCATCGGTGATCGTCGATCAACGTTAACGCGACCATCGGTTAGCTGAAAGTCTCCGCGCGATGCGTCACAGTTGGATATTATATTGACGTATCGACGTCTCGATTCTGTCCACGACCGCTGGCCAATTAACGGGCTTTCTTGTTTTTCCGACAAACGCTCGTAAATCTCGACGGATCCGTCCACACGATTTAGTCCCCGTTCTTCTGGTTGGACGATCGTTCCTACCATTGTCTGCGTCACTGTACGCGTGTCCTACAAGACGATACAATAATCCATAGCGCTATCGCACCTCGTACCCCTACTTTGTCAATATTTAACTTGGTACGACTGTTTCACGCTTAATTGCCTCGCATTTGTTCCGATCCCCAATCCCTGTTTGTTCGTTTGTTCATCGCGAACAACAAACACTACGATCTCGTGACGTGTCGATATTCGATGATGCTCGCGCAAACCCTCACCTAAGGAACCAGAAAGGTACTTGATTATTTTTCTGAAAAAAGTCGAACAAGATACATGATACTTACCGTGTCGATAGAATGCCGTGGAACGGTATTTCGTCACGCGGATTTAGCTTTCCCCGATAATTAGGGAGTTTCGGTATCTTGTTGCGAATGGAATTTTCGAGTCACGTCAAAAGTAAACGATCCGCCTAGATTCGCGCGTTAAGCGATCGGGTTGCGAGGAGCGTGTTTCGACCTGGATGGAAATCTCATTTGGTAGTTTTCTTCGTTTAATAAGACGAGAGGGAGACAAGAGAGGGGCTAGAGGGACATGGAAACGGAGACGCGCTAGGGACGAGAAAGAGAAAGAGATAGAGAGAACGAGAGAGGGTATAGGGAGACGGAGCCACGAGGTCGCTGCCGGTTCGCAGACTTCGGAAAGGGGAAACGGAAAGGGCGCAACAAGGCCGGGGGTGGAGGTAGCGGAGGGTGTCCGGGCGGGAGGGCGATAGCGTGTGGGGGGAGGGTGGAGGTAGATGGTTGGAAGTAAGCAGGGGTGGTGGGTTACGGGCTGGGGAGGGCGGGAGGGAGAGTTGGACGGGGGCTGGTGGATGGGTGAGGACGGTGGAGTTCGGGGGGTGGACGGCGGAGGGCAGCGGAGGATGGTGGAGGGCGGCGGAGGGTCGGCCAGGACTGGGAGGCGAAGTGTCGTCGTCCGAATAACGGCCAAGCGGCATCGACCGATCTTCCTACCCCTAGTTCGTACGAAGCGTCAACTTGTTTCCCTTCTGTTCCGCGAATATCGGACCTTCAATTTGCCCGGTGCGGTTCGCTAACGCGGTGCACTACCCTTTGGGCTGAACGCGCGATTCATAGACTGACCGGATCGTCGTCGATCGTACACCATCACCGATCGATCGATCGATCTCACGCATTCCTTAACTTCCCGCCGTTCCTATAACTTTTTCGGAAAGTTTCTTCGCGAATGCTTCGTCCCGGGCAAGCAAGTTTCTAGGCGAAACGCGTCGACAGCGCGCATTCCCCTCTCGACATTCACGTTTCTTCGTTCGTCGGTGCTCTGCCCGGCGAACGGATTAACGCGGAACCAAGGCGATGATGCGCCTACGTAATACACGCGTGTATTCTTTCCAGATCGGTCAAGCGACCACTGGGACTGATCCATGGAAAGTTACGAGGACGACGACGACACTCATTTCTGTATAAAATGTCACCTGACGGTGCACGGTCTCGAAAGCTACGTGCGACACCGTCAGTCCGGGTGTCGTCCGCCGGACGACAAGAACGAAGCCGTTCGCGTGTCACCGACGACACCGACCACCGTTTCCTATCCCGAAATACTGAACGCGGACGCGTTCTTCAGCTCGCTGGAATTGCGAAGCAGCACGAAGCCCGATTCCCGAAGAGCGTCCGCTTTGCTGGAGGACAGCAGGAAACTGAAGAAAGATGACAAAAGGAAAAAAAGCCAAAAGATGCAGACGGACGCAGAAGAAACAGCGGCGAAAGAGAAGCTTCACAGTATGCTGCCCGGTGTCACGGAACTCGAAGACCCGACCGAGCATCTCTGCATTCCTTCCCTCGTTGGTTTTCCCGAGATCGTTTCATCCGCGTCCAGCGGCAAGCCTACGATAACGGGCAGTCGGAACAAATTAAACCAATCGATGAGCCACCACGTCGCTACAAGCATCGAGAGCGGCGCGTTCCCGGCGAAACACGAGCCGGAAAACTCTTTGGAGAGTCTGATGACGTCTCACGAGTCCAAGCAGACGGACAGAAAGAGACAGGAGGAGACACAGAGGATCGAACAAGTTCATCAGACGTGGCTAGAGGATACGATATTGGCCGAGTTGGTGGCCAACAACGAGAACAAAGACCTGCCTAGGTACGAGTTCGAGTATCAGCAGGACGAGGACTCGGAGGACGATATATTGGAGGAAGATTTGGGGGAGGAGGACTCTTATTCGGAGTCCGAGGACGGGGAGGATCGTGAACGTCCACCGCGCGGTCATACCGGCGGCAAATGGAAACCCGGATTGGAAGATCTACCCCAAAATATGTCTCAACTTCAGGACGACGATGTAGAGCCGGATGAGGAACACCATTCGGAACATCCACCGCCGACTTACACCGGTGGAAAATGGCGACCTTCCGAGAGCTCGCAGGTACTTTGCAATCATACATTGACTTTCCTCGTCGCGGTTATAGGACCGATTGATAACGATCGAAATCAACGTGTATTATTATTAAATCTTTTCCAGAAGATCGAAGAGTACGTAGCTAAGAGCAACATCGGACAACCACCACCCCCGGGACACACGCGAGGGAAATGGATTCCGGGAGCGCAAACGGATATCGAGTCGGGATATTGGTGCAGTCCTTGCGGCAGGAAGCTTGCCTCTCGATTGGTCTACAACAGGCATCTTTTGTCCGATTTGCACGCGAGAAGGAGCATCTGCGAAATCGATACAGACTTCTGTCAGTCGCGTGCCGGGCACCTGCAGCCCCCGAAAAAGACATCCACGCGTAATCAAGTAATTATACCTGTTAACCTCCCTGTCTTTCTTCTGCTCGGCTTCCGCGTCGAGGAGATTCGAACGGAACTCGTTAATCGATTCGGACGTGTGATCCACAGAGAATCAAAGAGGTACCAGAGACGAAGGAGGCGAAGAAGAGTTTGAGAAGAAGAGAAAAGGAAATTCTGAACTGCGAGATGTGCCACGCTCGGGTGAGACGGGCTCAAATGGGCAAGCATTTGCTTTCTCATTATCATTGCCGCGTCGCCGGTGTAAATCCTCGCGGACTGCGGGCGCGTCGGTTTTTACTGGAGAACATGGCAAATGTGGTTCGACAGTGTCCCTTTCAGTGTTCCTCTTGCCGATTTTACTGCAACACGGAGGAAACGTTTCTGCTCCATTGGCGATCCGATCTTCACGCGTACACTCTCAAGCAGGTTGTACTTTCCTCGTTCTCGTACTATTTTCAATTTACGTTACTTCTAACGAGACGCCTGGGATTGATCATCGGCCGGTTTTTCCAGATCTGCGGCAGCTACAGATGCACCCCTTGCAACTTTTGGTGCGAGGAGAACGAAGCTATGGACAATCATTTGTCGAGTACCAGCCATCGTGACGTTGTCTCGATGATGAACGGATCCGTGCCGGTGGTGATCGGTCGTTATAGAGCGTTAATCTGTCCCGGTTGCGAGCGTCGATTCCGTTATAATTTCCAGCTTCGATTGCACACGAAGGAAACCGGTCACGAGGAATGCTTGACCGCGTCGGACGCGTATCAGCAACGAATCAAGTGCAATCTTTGCCCTCGAATCGTTCGGTCTCTGGTGGCTCTTCAGCGCCACCAATTGACTCGTCACGACGGGAACACCGACGAGAAACGAGAGCCGAACGTCTCGACGCGGCCGAATCCGTATTTCTGTTCGTTCTGCTCGATGAATTTCGCGACTGCTCAGGAAGCGGTGCTGCATCGACGAACGTCCAGACACAAGGAGATCGTGAAAGCTCGGAAGAACGGTCAGGATTCAGTAGCGAGTACAGCCCGTGAGTGTCCACATTGCGAGGAGAGACAAGCAAATTTGTCCGAGCACAAAGAACACCTTCTCCGCGATCATTCCGAGCTTTGTCACAGGTAAACGATTACGAATTGATGTAGATATCTTCGGGCGGTGCGGTAATCGCAGCTTCGAGCGTAATCGATGGTTTTCCACGCAGATGTCCCAAATGCGGCACGCTTTTTGCCCTCTCGCAAGACGTGACGAGACACACGAGGGAGAACGGCTGTCTCGGCGATAACAAATTAGACGCGACGGAAACGGCAGACGTCAAAAACGTATGGAAATGCGGCAGCTGTAGTTTCTCAACGGATTCGCGAGCGGAATTCATCTTTCACGAAGCTCTGCACACCGGAATCGTTCGGGACGATAACGCAACGGCAGGGGACAAGGATCGAGACCACGGGAAATCGGTACCGAAATATTCCTGTCCCGTTTGCGGGAAAGCGTTCGGCAAAGTATCGTTGCGGAATCACATCAGAAGTCACACCGGCGAACGTCCGTTTCCGTGCGCGAGATGCTCGGTGTCTTTCACGAGACGATCAGACCTGAACGCCCATCAGAAAGAGTGCACGGGGGCCTCGACGTCGGCGGGATGGACGAACGGATCCACGCGGAAACGTAGCTTTGCTTGTTCCGAGTGCAACGACGCTTTCTACACAAAGTGAGTACATACCATTTGTTGTTACATTTTACGATCCCCATCCTCGGTTATCGTTATCGTTCACAAGCCAAGACGCAAACCCCGTTCCTTCGTTTCGAACAAAATTATCGGCCGATTAATAATTTTAAACGATCGCTCGCGACCGCCGCGCCGCCCGCGTAAAAGTAATTGCCCGGGCACGTTCTTCGTGTACGGAACCTCTGGACGGGTTCGTATGACATAGAGCAAACATCGTATCGTGACAACAATGGGTCTCGCGTAGAAAACTCGCCGCGTTATCCCGATGAACGAAAGGAATCTATTTATCATCAGGTTTCCAGTTAGCTACAATTACGTTCCATCGATCGTGGGTCGAGCCCATTGAACGTACACCGTGACCGCGTCCGCCACGAAACGGAGATATTGTTTCGTGCAATTCGAACCTTTCACCGGCCCGTTTATCTTTGCTCAAGTTATACTACCATTCGGAGTGCGTTAACGCCGACGTATGGCGGCGCGTGCCATAAATATTCCTAACCAGACAACGGTCGACACTCGGAATCGCTGCATCGACGGAGACTGTCGAACAGAAGTACGAAAAAAGTTGCTATCGTTTTTTTATTTTTCCAAAAAATTGCGTGAAATTCTTATAGTTTCTTCGCCGTGTGTATCTGCATTTCTACAGAGGAGACGAGACATGGCGAAATGAGGCGAGGCACGACGAGGCGAAGGGGTCTAAGTAAGGGGTGGCGCGCGCGTTCGTAGGATAAAAAGTGTAAGACAATAAAAGCGGGCGTTGCGGGCAGAAACCACGAAACGTTCGCGTGGTCGTAGTAAAAGTGTCCTCGCTGCATAACTATAAAATAAAAGACCGTATCCGTGGCTCGGTCCAAGCGAGAGAGATGGGGAGAGAGCCAGAGAGAGAGAAGATCGCCGCTCGTACTGAAAGAGGAAAACGCTGAGACGAAACGGAGAAAACTCGCGCGTGTGTATGTTGGTATTACAAGAGAGTAGGAGAGGGTAGATCGAGGAAGGAGGAGGAAGTAGCCCCGCGCTCTTTGCCACCGTCTCGTATTAACATCTCATAGCGGCCCGTAAGCCCCACGGGTCATTCTAGTATTTAACGGGCCTGCATTATGGCCCGTGTAAGTATACGTCCTACGACTCCCTAATACTAACGTATGTAAATAGAAACCGGCGCTCGCTAATGCTCCGATATACTACTGAAATTACTAGGCGCCCGGCTACCGTGGTCGGTTCTCTCGTAAGAATCCTCACGAATACCGATACGAAAAGAACACTTACACCTTGTTCTTGTTCCCGTGGGGACGAGACCGATGCATACTTTCGACCGTATGCAGTTCACGAGAGGATTTCTGGCGGCGACGATAGTAGACGCGTGAAACGATGGCGACGATCGGTGAAACGTTGAACGGATGCTCGAAACGAGCCCCGGAAATACGTATTCCGTGGGTCTCCTGATGCGGACTCGAGTAGAGGGAACGTACGTGGGTGCCCGCAACTAGGCGCCACAGCAACGGCGGCGTTTCTCTCGCGTGTCGACCCAAGTATTAAACCATTGCCAGGGTGTAGAGCGATCGCTATAAAGCAAATGTTAACACCTATGCTCGCACGGTTTGCTCGACAGGCACGGCTCGATTTCCTCGTCCCTTTTTCGCTCCCTTCTCTGTCGTTGGTTCTGCCTGTTCCATACGCCTCCGCCACCGGTTCTCGTCACCACTCGTGCTACCCGTCTCTCGTACACGCATTACATTCTGTAACGCTACCTATTCCACGTCGAACTACCGGAGTCTTCGAACGGTATGGTCGGTCCGAAACGACGAGGGTTTCGCTTAATGTCACGATCTCGACCGTTACGAAGGATTAGGCTCGGCCATCGTCGGACTCTCTGCCACCCCTTACGATCCTTTCTGCAGTTCCACGGATAACGTTTCGATACAGAGAGTCGAAGCGAATCCTTCGAATCGCGACGCTATTTCGAAGTTCGATTCGAACGCTAACGCGCATCAAACTATTCCGATAGTGGGCTGCGTTCTGTGGAGATTAATCGACCGGCTCCCCTGTTTCCCCACGTCTATTCGTCTTCTATATCTTCCAAGTTCCTGGTAATCGTGTCTGGCCGACCGCTAGGCGTTTTCCCTGTCCCGAGGAGTCGGCGCACCGACTCATATACCTGCCTGGAACTTTGCGTCATCTTTCGACCGCAGGCAGTTGAAACTTCCGGTGGGCTTCCAGCCCCGATTAGGACTTTCTCCGGCTCGATTTTCGTCCGAGACGACAGCCTGGCCGAGCAGGGGCTGCTCGCGCGTCAGTTGTCGACGATGTCGTATTCCCGAACCCTCGGCCCCCGTTTACTCGAGCGAACGAGGACGACGCGGTGGGAAGCGTTTCACAAAGTTTTCTACTTTCCCGAGACCCGGAACTTGTCGTCGTCGTCGAGGTTGGTTAACCTGCTCGCGACGCGTTTCCCATTCGGTTTCTAATTATCGTACCAGGACGTTTGTCGATTCTCGCAATAAACGCGGTGATACCTGCTTCGATGGGGGAGGCAGAGGATCGAAAAAATAGTAGAGGGAATGCGAGGAGCCAGCGTCGAAAAAGAAGAAAGGCAAGAACGAGGAGAGAACGGAAAGGACGGAAGGAGAGAAAAGAGAGGTAATTACGAGAAGACGGGCAGCTCCCGCGTATTCGATCGCCTGGCCTAACCAATTCTCGGAATAACCGGGCAATTCTCGATGTATGCGCATATTCAAGATAGTATGTTACATACGCGAGCTACTGACCGTACGTTTCGTTCGTTCCATCCCCTGAACCCTTCGCCTCTCTCCTTCTCGTCGCCGATGCTCTACGGTCGGTCCCTCGGAGCGTTCTACTCACCGGCAACCCTCTCGTTTCTGCCTTCGACGATGTGTACGCCAGTTCCCCAGAGGTATTTACATATATGGACCGCGGCGTGGCGCGCGCGCCTATCTTTTATCTTCCATAGCAGTAATGGCGCGTCCGCCTCCTTCGTGGCTGGTCAGGTAAACGCCGTAAAGATAGGCATACTGGGTGAGATTGGCGTACGTTCGCTACCCAGTTGACATTCGACCGAGAACACCGATTCGTTTCCTCTCGTTCGCGTTCCCCCTCCTCCAACGTCGACCCAACGAACCACGACGCGGTCCGATCTTTTCCGGTATATGTCACAGCTTGTCGCCATCGATGTCGGTGTTTAGACACCGGGTAAATAGCGCGCGTAGCGTTTCGCGACGGGTAAAACGGTGGAAAAATTGCGACGCGATCGAACGCGAAAAATCCAGGATCGAATGTGTTTGATGGAGCGTAGATGGACTCGTTCGGTCGACGAAGGGGTTCCTTCGAACCGTTCGCGGAGATACTCGTGCCACCGGATTCGAGATAACGATTAAAGCGAACCGACTACGAGGCGTCGCGCAATTAATTCGACCATGAGACGTGTTTTCGATTGAAGCGGTACATAAATCTCCGATCATCGGAAATTTAGAGGGCTCTCCTCGGGCTACCATTGTCTTCGCGATGCCCGTGTATCGTTTTCTCTCACCTCCGTCGACGCTGCTAATGAGGCACGGTGTCGTCTTTACGGATCACCCCGTAGGCACCCTTAAACATCCGGCCCAGGTTTGCCCGGTCCGTTCCGTGCCGTGGCCGTTCGGTCAGCAGCAGCCGAGAACGGCGAATCCCGCGGGGGATTGTTCGCGCTACCGAGAGCAAAACGGCCTGGCACGGCCCGGTCCGGTCCCAGCTTCCGAGGGGAACAGAAAGAGGAGGAAAGATTTCTGCATGCCCCCCCCGAGGAACAATGCGACGCTGTTGCACCGCATTCGTCGCATCGAAATGTATTAGTGAGGTGTCTCCGTTGTGCGCGCATTGTGTCGCAAGAACGTCCGTGTGGTCGTACGCGTGTATGTATAATACATACGTAGGTCGGTTATACGTACGTAGGCAACGGTGGCCGTGGGTTTTCTTGGTTCGGTGTGGTCGCAATGGTGGTCGGTAGCGATGGTACGCGGTGTGGTATGGTTTTGGTATGGTGGTACGCGGTAAGCACGGCCCCGTATGCAGACAGTTTAGCGGTGACCGCCCCGCGAGTCCAGTTGTCGCGTGAAATATTGCGATTCATAAAATAAAACAGGCCTGCGGTCGAGGACGCGTAGATATAGCCGCCGGTCGCTAACCCAGACCTAACCCGCCCCTCTTTCTCTGCCTCTTCTATTCTCTCTCCATCCCTTTACCGGCTCTTTTCGAAAGCCAGTATACCCCTGAAGCTCTGGCGGCGGCGGCTTCCATCCACCACCGCCTCCGTTATTTCTTTTTCCGTCGTTTTGCACGCTCGCCTCCGTGTCCGTGTCCGTCCGCCTAACCCGAGCCAGCTTGCATCGCATCATCGACTCTTTATCCCCGGTCCGCGACAAGTTCTCCGTATCCTGCTCGGCGTTCCTACACCACGCGCCGGCGACTAGTTTCTTCGTCGGTTGAAACGTCGCCAAACCGCAACGATCGTAACGCGTCCGGGGCACCCGTGTCTCGACCGATGAAATTTTTCGGCAACGCGTCGTCGTCCATTGCTCGGTCGCCCCGTGTACGTTGCAACGCTCCGTTCGCCTCGTGTTCTGGAATCCGTCCTAGCCACGTCCTCGATAAGTAGGTATAAGCGCGCGCGCGCGCGCACGATCCCCCACCTCCTTCGGTAATGCACCACCTAGGGAAGAAGAAGCTGGATCCAGGAGTTGGAATAAAAAATACGACGTCGACCGTGGGGGAAAGATCGCGTTGCTTTATTTAATTAAAATTTTTCACCCAGCGGTCAACCGGTACGTCTGAAAAACGGTAAGGTAGTTAACGTATGGCCGCCGCGATACGCGACTTCCCTGCCGAAATTTGGCTCGTAACCTCCCGGAAGAGAGGATATCCCGCAACCGAACAACTCGCGATCTCTTCCCCCTAACGAATGATCGTCTCCGCTGAACGAGAAGGCAGAAACGTCGACGTACGTTACGGTTAAGACGCTCCTCCGTTCTGGAGATTCCTCCTTTTCCGCCGACGAAATTAGCGGAGGACATGTTTATTGTAAATGAATCCTACTCCGAGAGCGGCTCGTGGAAGACTGGTACATGTTCTAGGGGTGGCGAATCGGAGAGACGAAGACGGAGGTAAAGAGAGAGAAGGACGGGGTGAGGGTAGTTTGGAGGGCGCGCGCGCTCGCTGCTCCGATTTATGCGCCCGTTACCGAGCCCTCTGGCGCAATTAAGCTCGCGTTATAATATTGTTGTTTATTCTGAGCCTCGGCTGCGAAGCGTTAACCGCCCCTCCGCTCCCTGCCCACGCTGGCTTTACTGGCAACAACCAACCCTGCGATCCCCTAATCTCCCTGACGCGGCAGCTAGAATCTCTCGCTCTCTCCTGTTTCCTATCCCGCTTCCAACCCCCTTGCTTCTCATTCCCTATCGCTCTCTTCGCTCTTTCTCTTACTATTCCTCTGCAATGCTCCACCCTCTTTATACATCTACAATCTCTGTCTATCTACCTATCTATCTCTTCATTTATCTATCTATCTATCTATCTATCTATCTATCCATCCATCCATCCATCTATCTGTTTATATCTACCTATCGTCCTGTCTCTCTCGGTCATCTTCGTCGATTTACAGCATCAGTGGCAAACGCGGGAGTAACAGACCCTTCCCCGGAGATCGGTAGAAACGAAATTCCGTTTTGTTTGCCCCCGCAGGACCGCCTTTGATTGGGATTCGCGCATTAATTTCAACTTATTTTGACGCACGGTCACATAGGAGCTAATGAAGCTGGCTTTCCAGGGTCCAGAGAGTCTGACGTTTGGTCGTCCGATCGTTTGTCCTGATTTGCGTTCCGGTTCGCGCGAAATCCAAACGATGCCCACCGATCGCATCCACCGTTCGACCAGTCTCTGTCTCTCTATCTCGCTCTCTCTCTCTCGCCCGAAAGATTTATCGCTGGAAGGGTCGAAAAGATCGAGAGCGCTTCTGATCGGTCGATGTAACGCGATTTCACCGAATCCGCCTCGAGTTTCTCCGTCAACGGATCGATCCCACGCGTCCGTCGATTAATTCTCCTTTGTTTGCGTAAATTCCAGGAATCTATAATTAAACTTGCGATTCCTCTTCCGAGCTTGGATCTTGAACTGGAATCGAACAACTTATATCATTTAAATAACGCGTGAATCATTCGTTAAACCGGTTCCTTTGACTCGATCTCTCGGTAACATTGACGAAAGAAACACGAGCGGTATCGAAATCGGCGTTTAACGCTACCGCCGGAATCGATGATCCAGGATTCTTGCGCACGGATAAATTAAATGCACTGTTTACAGAAATCGGATAAACGAGGAATTTCGATTGAACGGTAGTAAGCACAGGGGGCGAGGGGGGTAAATGGCATTCTCGTCGATCAGTTGCAAGTCACGTTTGCCTCTTCGGTAGAGTACACGGGAACCGTTGCGTACGATTGCCTCGCGTTACGTCGAGAAACGTTCAAAGAGGGAAATCTCGATGGAATCTAACGAGCAAGAGGGAAGAGATCTCGGCGTGTGTAGACCAAAAGAAGCGGATCACAGGGATCAAGATCGGGTTTCGAGAAAGACGAATCGAAAAGGAAGAGGAGGCGCGAAGGTAGAGAGAGAAAAGTCGGCGAAGGAACGAGACGAACGCAGGTGCAAGCTGCACCGGTGCGGGAAGGACCTACCGACATACGGACGTACGAACGGACGAACGGACGAAGGTGGGATTGAGTTATGACAGCGTTTGCTCCAGGGGGCCGGCTCTGAACCCGACGAAGCGGATATTCTTCTTATTCTTTATTTCTTCGTCTGCGGCCCCGCCGTAGGAACCGTCGGCCATGCATCACCTTCGGTTCACTCTGGTCCAGCCTCCTCTTCGGCATCGTTCCACGGCCACACCACCATCACGGCCCATCACGATCCCACCTTAGCTATGGTCCGCTGGAAACGTTGATTCCACCCACCGCGCGGCAGTCTCGGCTCTCCAGAGAAGAGTCCTCGGCTCCTCTACTACGATGTACTCGGATATTTACCTTTTATCGTAACATATACCGGCTCGTGTCATTCGAATATCGGAATCGTTTACGAATACGACGTTCCCGATCGGGTCTCGTTGTTTCGCGTAAGTAGATCGAGTTATCGAACGAACCGCGAGAAAAAAAAAAAATTGGGAAAAGGAAAGAGCGATTCGTATGTAACACGACGAACGTCGGATTCCTCGAGGACAACCGGGCAAAAATTCGTAAATTACAGGAAGAGCGAACGGTGCATCGATGGCGAGACGTGAAAGAGGCTTGTCCGGAGGATACATCGGTGACAGAGTCGAAGAAAGAGCACGGCAAAGTCGCTTGTAAATCATTCGCGGTAATAAAGATCCACTTGTCGTGGCCCGATATTTATGAATCGCCCTCGGTCGCTCCGCGCCAGAGGAGAATCGGCTTTTAGCTCTCTCGTGGCTAGTCGGAATGAACGATCGTCCGATTTCGAGATAATCGAAGAGGTCAGGGGTGGAGGGGACTAGGGCGTGCAGAGGACTTAGCGCGGCAGGAAAGACGTCGGTGAGGAAGGCGAGAAAGTCGAAGAGAAGACGAGACAAGAAGCCTGAGGAAGGGGAAAGGAGAAGAAGAAGCAGAAGAAGAGGAGAAAGAAGAAGAAGAAAACGAGGACGAAGAAGAAGAAACAAGAGGAAGAGAAGGAGAAGAAGAAGGCGGTGGAGGTGGAGGTTGCGATGGTGGTGGTGATGGAGGAGGAGGAGGAGGAGGAGAGGCAGACGAAGAAGAAGTCCGAGTCGACGTTCGTTGTAGAGGCCGCAGACCGACGGACCGGCGAGCGAAGGACCGCGAGGCCATAAATACCTCACCGCGTTCAGCCAATTAAAACAAATCATTTTAATGCGCAACCTTTTTAATTAATGCCCGTGCTCGCTCGCTCCCATCCGCTTCCCTCCTCTCGGATAGTACACGATCGCTTCACCAACGGCCCCGCCATTCCCATCCCAGAACGATCGAGGCTATATTAATCCGTACGTCGCTACATCCTGGCGGGCTTTACTTTCGGCCGCGTACTCTTCCCTCGATCTATGACCGGCACTGCCCCCGCTCGTTCACCTCGGAGATCTCCGATTCCATTCTGTTCGATCGGACGTCAAACTTTCGGTTCACCGCCGTTAACTCCTCCGTTTTAATTATACGAATTTTCGCCTCGAGATTGCCGGGGACTGCGTACCCTATCTGCGCGTCGATCAGCCATCATCGCCGGGATTTATATCCATCGATCGCCCGGGAACCAAAGGATACAGGCCCGCCATCGAGCACAGTGAAATGGTGCGCAACGTTTTTTTTTTCTTTTTCGTTCCGTCTGCCCGTCTTCGGTATACGTACCGACTTGTTTTTCACGCGTTCGCGTTAAATCAGAAGAATCTCGTCGCGCGACGAAACGCGAGCGTTATTGGCGACGACTGTAACAACGATCGCACCGACGCGGATTAGACTTTTAAATGACCCTGAGTCCCCGGCCGGCACATATTTCACGAGATGACGGTGAACGTCGTGCTAAATCATCCGGAGTGACCGCATCCGCTTGCCCAATCGGCCCGAGACTCTCTTCTTAACGGCCTCTTGTCACGCCTGCGACATTCCACCGAAACACACGCCGTGGCTGGTCGAACCTTCCCCGCTTCTCCCTTTCGCCCCCGTTTCGTCAATGTCGTCGCCGCGAGACGCGCTTTTGTCGGCCACCATATTAATATTGTTCTATCGGAATTCCAATCCCCTCGAATAACCCCGAGAAACACGGGACTTGCGCGTCCTATAATTCACTCGGTCGACCGACAGTGCCTCGTCGACGATGTCGTCGTCTCGACCTCTCGGCTTCGCGTCGTTCCGATAATTTTTCAGGGAAATTAGCTCACGATACTTCTCCATTCCGAGTCTCGCGAGTTCGAGATCTCGTAAACTTTAATCACGAATCCCGCGAGCATTCGTTCGAGTGTCTGTACGTCGACGACTACGACAGGGTCTGGCTTCTAGCGAACGTTTGCCTCGTCGGTCACGACGGTTTACCGCGTGAGAAACCACGATTGAATATAATACGATCCTATTAATATCCTTTTTATCGAGACACGAATCCACCGGAAAACCGTTGTCGCTGAATACCTCGGACGTCATAATTCAGGGCAATTACGGGGCTCGCTTACGGTGCGCGAACACCGAGGATCACGGTTACATCGTTGGTTAGCGTTCATCGAACCAACGTTCAACGCGGATACGCCTCTCTTTCGTTGCATTCCCGGAATGCCGCGATCTCCCCTCGTCACCCGAACCATCCCCTCCCGCCTTGTTGCACAGGACGAAACGTAACGAGGAAATATTCGTTTGCGGAAGTTGCCGATGTTGCACCTAAATAACGTACCTACGTACGCGTACCTGTAGGTCGCAATTTGCGTTCGAACGACCCGGGTAAGTTGTCCTGGCCGATTAATGGCACGAACGCGCAAAGAGTTCGTCCTTTGTATAGGTCAGTGATGGGCAACTCCGTGGGGGTCTCTAGGCCTTGGAAATTGGAACTAATTCCAGAACTTCTTCCAAAACTTAAAAGTTTTAGAATTAATTATTTTGTTATTATTTATTACTTCTTATTACTTTGTTGGTTAATTGATATTAGGAATAGGAGTGGAGATAGTGCGGGATTAATGAATAACGCATATGTATGGTTTGATTGTTTTTGATTGAAGAATCGTAAGAAAATATACAATTTACAATGGTATTTGTATAATTAAATAACAATTGCTTTAAATACTACTTAATATAAAGGCATCATTTTCGCGTAGCCGACACAAGATCAGGTTGCTTCTATCTGTTTTGAATAAAAAGAAACATAAATGATTATTAAACTATGCGAGCGATAGGCTAGTTTAGCTGAAAATGTGCGAGAAGGGTCAAAGAATCCCAATACGAAAATATATCGATACGTTTCCTGCCTCGCGTCGCCTTCACAGGAGCCCGCGGTTGCCCGCCACTTGCCCGTACGGGCAACATGCCCGAGCAGTCTCGGTTGCCTATCACTGGTATAGGTCCACAGTTCGGGTTCGAATATTTTTATTCGTGTACGGTGCATGGCATCTAGCGAGGAATAATCGGATAAAGACGCCCGTAGACGAGGGACAAGGTGAAACGACTGGAGAACGTCGAAGCGACGAACAGTGGTTCACGGCCAACCGGTGATTCGTGAACGTTCATGCAACGACTACCTGGATGCAGGTGTACCAGAAGGTACGTCCTAAGCTCGTGCGAGGGCGTGTATATCCTGACATTGTAAAAGTTGCCGTTACACTTGCGTAGCCAATTGGGTAGGCCGGGACTCCCTCTAGGACGGCCCAGATCGCGCAGCCTCTTCTTGTTCCCGATCGTTCCTTCTCTCCGACCTCTCTTCTCTTCTCTGCTCCTTTCCATCCCGTTCGGTCGCACCTTTTCTCTCCTCATTCATCCTCTTTTTCTTCGGTTCCCTGTCCCTCGTTCGCGCTCGATTTCTTCTTCCTTCGATCCGTTGCACGTTCGCGGAGAGTTGGCCGGTATCGTCGAGCTGCCATCTCGAAAAATGCGAATCCGTGTCCTTCGGTTCTGCTACCGCGCCGGTGGGTTTCCCGCACGGTGACCACGCTCGTTGGTAAAGATCTCGAGACAGCGACCGAGAGATACGTAAGGGAAGATCGTGGCTACCACGTTCGGAAATTTGCTGCCGATTTCGATAACATCGACGAGCTTTCGCTTGCTTTTATACCGATCCCGTACCTATGTACGTACTTACGTACGTTGTTGGTATTAGCGGCGCGGCCTTGCCGACGATTCCAAGCTCTTTACGCGCGCGTCATCTTCTGGCATCGAAGAGGCGAACGATATCCCCTGGACGTTTCCCGCGGTTTAACGAAACGTTCTCCGCGACCTGCCGTTAATCCCATGACTTGTGAATCGTGTTCGCGATCAAGAACGAAAACACGAACGGCAACAGACCGCAAACTCTGGACGCGTCCCATCGAGTTGGTCGACGTGCCGGGAGTGAGTTCACTAACCGTATAGATCGTCACCTCTTGACAGAAACTATTTAAAGTGCAGGCTCTTGTGTGCGCTCGCCGGCAGGTTGATATAGGATGCAACAGCTGCGATCGGATCGTACGGCGTGCAAACAGCCGATGGTCACGCGCGTACCTCGCATACGCCGGACCATTGTGCTGTCTTATTACACGACGAACTTAACGAAAACTCGGTTCTAAAAAAAAAAAAAAAAAAAAAAAAAAAAAAAAACGAAAATCATTATTCTCAACGTGTCGCGTCGGTCAGGGCGGTTGCTGGTATTCCAAACATTATACGAATCTCGCGAAATATTTCCAAGATAGGGGGTTGCACGCGTGGCACGTGATACGAAGCCTTTTCTCCTGGAAGGGGAGAGGTTACGTTTCCTCTGGACGTTGTACACCGGACCGTCTCGTCTGAACTACTCCGAACCTTTCCTTTTTCTTCTTTTCAGGCACGCTCTACGGCAGCACATGCTACGTCACGCCGGGAAAAAGTACAAGTGCGGACTTCCGGGCTGTCCCACGGTCCTGCGAACGGCCGCCGAATTGAGATCCCATCTCACGACGCTAACTCGTCCGATAAACAACATCAGTGCACGGACTGCTCTTACGCGGCGAAAACAAAATCCCAACTACGCAGGTACGTGTACATAATATGGCCGATGATCCAGCATAGCGTAGCCGCGACAAATGTCACCGTGATCCATATACCATCCACGATGCCTGAAACGGACCGTTGATTCCGCTCCTCTCAGCTTTTCTCTTACTACCGATAGTATTGACATTAATTCTAATCGAGATCCCCGACGGGAACGGCGCGCGATCCTACGCCATTAATCGTGATCGTGGCTCGTGTATATGCACGACGCGTATGACCGATGTCTTCGAGGAAGTATGCAGCGAATTAATTGCGCTGACCGCGGTAGTCGTATATACGCGATTGCTCGGATCTATATGGTCAAAGGATCTCGACTATTATCGATATAATTTGTTTCGTTCGAGCCATAAATCGTTGACGGTAATTAATGGAAAAGTACTTTGGCCGCATCGCGCAGTGCGTTATTACGCGTATGAACCGGTAATTGGTGCGCGCGAGAGCCCCCTTAATCGAGGAATCCGCGCGCGGATTTCTTATCCGCGATTCTCGATTGATTCTTAATTATCTCTTGGGACAGCCAGCCAGAACGGTTAATACTGGGAAATATGCGACGATCGTTCGTCGCGCGATGGCGGGACTGGCGCGGTATATACGAACGAATCGGAGAGGTTCGATTTAAATTCAGCCTTATTAAGGGCATTGTACCGTGGAAGGACGCTAATAAATTTCATCTCGTTCGATTTGCCGTTTCGTTTTGTTTTCCCTTTTTCGCGCGTCGTGTGTAACCAGCGGGGTAGAGAGACGGGGAAGGAGTGCGCGAGGGGTGGTAACGAGGAACGAACCGATCGGGCGAAAGTGGGAATGAGAAAAAAAACAGTGGGGGTGGGTGGAACGGAGAGAGAACACCGAAAGCGGAAGTTGCGTGCAGCAGCCGGCCAAGTGCGGGCAACCCGTTATGATCGTCCGCATGGCGATGGTCGACGCGATATTTCATCGCGAATTGAGTACTTACTACGTGAGTCGAACTCAACGCAGCCACAGAGTGTCACGAGCTCTCTTTCTCTCCCACTTTCGTGTTCTCTCTTTCCTCTTCCTCCCACTATAACCCTATCCTCCTGTTCTCCTCCTCCTCCTCCTCCACCTCCTCCTATCACGTTTCTCTCTCTTTCGTTCTCTTTTTCATCGTTCACAGCCAGTGTCGCCGATCCCTCTTTCGCACGGGCGTGTATCTCGTACCGTCTCTTTCGTTTACACGCTGTGCGGCGGAGTAAATCACGCGGGATTTTAATTAAACGTGTCACGCATTTCGAACCTGATATACACGTAGCCGTGGCCAATGGCTCCCTCGTAATATCGCGCACGCATATCGCATCGTTCATAATCATCGATGCCGCCGCGACGATCAACTTGCCGAGTTCTGTCGCGTCTTCCAGTCCTGGCTAGATATACATACTTAACGTCCATACTATTTCGTTGCGACGAACCCTCGTCTTTTCCTAATTCTGGAATTCCCGAAAAAAAAAAAAAAAAAAAAAAAACAGCGGAGAAAAAGATAGCGACAATCGTGGAAAATATAATTCGTTCTTGGTTACAGACATCGTAGCCGCCACGAAGATCCCACGAAAGCCAGCAACTCGGAGTCGTTACGGGCCTGTCCTTACTCGGGATGCGCTTTTAAAACGAAACTCGCCTCTCATTTGCAGCGGCACGTGCGCTTGCATACGGGAACCAAGCCGTACAAGTGTCGGCATTGCGGTTACGCGAGCAACAACTTGGTAAGTTTGTATTTGATTCGATGCGGGGTCGCGAGTAAACGAGAACCGAAGACAACACGCGAAGAACCGAAAGAGCTGCTCTCGGCCCAGTGAATCCCGTCGCGTGAGAAGAGGATGAAAACGATCGGGTTGGACCGTGGTGGTCGATGCGTCGAAAAAGATCGGCGTGTCCCGTTTCGACGTGACCGTGACGCGCGTACACGGTTGCGAGCGCGAGGCGGTTCACTCGCCCCGTTCAATTTTTGTCCCCGCGGTGACTTCGTGGCGTAAATTAAGCAAAGTACACCTTAACGTTTGGACCATGCCGCCGCCTCTGCCGCCACCGAGGCGCGATAAGATAACGAGTTAATTGTGCTCACTGGATGCCCACACACGCACGGCCCAGTCATACCGAGCGGCCGGTATGCTAATGCCCTTTGAAGCTTTAGTTAGGATGCGACTCGCATACGAGGGCTCCGTGTCTCTTTGATAGCGACATAAACTCATTCCAGTGGCTCTCAGCCCGGGATAACTTGAGCGGGGTAATCTCGCGGCACGGAGAATTGCGAATGTTACGTCTTGCATCGGTAATGATACAACCAGTAGGCACTACCGAAGTACCGAACCGCACCGCGACATATTCGGACCGTGAAAAAATACTCTAATCGGGCCGTTTTCCTCATCGTGGATACGATCGACGGAATCGATCGTGATAAAGATCACGATCGCGCAACCGTGGATTAAAGTGATGCGCCAGGGGTGAAAAGAAAAGTACACCCCCTGCCTCCGTTCCTTCGTCTCTCCCCTGGACGAGGGGGTAAGATACGGGAACCGATGGAAATCGCTTCGATCCGCCGGAATATCGGGATCGGCGATAGCCGTTTACCCGGTAAGACTTTAATAAGGAAGGAACGCGCGAGCAGCGTACGAGCCGATTTAACGACCAAATTCCCACCCACGTAGCGAGTGACTTGCCTTGCGTCAACAAGATTACACGTGCCACCTTTCTTTCTTTCTTCCTTCCTTCCTTCCTTCCTTCCTTCCTTCCTTCCTCTTCCTATATCTCCCTCTCCTTCACGACATCCAGGTTATGATTTACCTCAAATGGTTACACGATTCTTTCTTTCCCTTTCACGACCTTTCTGTTTCGTTCCACTCTGATGGTACGCGTCCACGCGCGTCTCTTCTGGTTCTTCTTCTCGGTGTTCTTGGTTCCCCTTGACGGGACAGCGCGCACGGAAAACTTACGGTTCGGTTGTTCGGTGTAGTGGTTAAAACGGTGTTGACGGCGGCGATAATTCTCGAAGGCAACGCTAGTTACTTTCGGATCTGTTTCGCGTTTCCACGCATCTTGCCCCGTCTGTTGCCGCTTTTTATCTCCCTCTTCAATTCTCCATCGAGGTACGCATCGAACCCTGTAAAATATTCACGAGTCTACGCGCAATAAGGAATTTCGTAATTTCCGCCATTCGATCGAACGAATTAAACGGTTCCGCGTCCGTTTCGATTTATTCGTTTCCTTAATCGGAATTTATTTTCCGAAATGCTCACCGATGAACTCGGGCTCGCAACGGGACGAGCATTTACGAATTTATATGATATCGAGTAAAAAGTGGAGGCGCGCAACCATTCGGTATTCCATCGATAAAATCTTGATCTGGGTTAAAGATCCCGGCTGTTCGCGCTTATAATATTACAAGCAGCTCAAGCCACCGACGAACCACAAGAATATCCGACTTATTGCTGCTTCCGATAAATTTCATACATATATTACGAGGACATTTACGTTTAAGTTACGGCAAGGTAGCTTACACGGGTAGAAGGAAATTAATATTAACCGACTGGAATCCCTGGAAAGAAATAAAAGCGGAGGAAGTTAAAGTCGGCACGATTCGAGATCCTAGAACGAAGGCTCGTAAAGCGAGATATTCTCCGGCCTAGTAACACACAGCATGCCCGGTGCATAGGTAGTGGCCGATGTAGCTGATAATTATATCGAAAGAAATCGGAATCGATTGGATCAACGTAAGGTTTGATACGCGATTCGCGTGACGGGGCACACTTTCTATGGACAGGACCGTTTCGCTGAAAGGTGGACGACCGCCCATGACGGTGTGAACGGGTCTTTATCCGAGACCGTCACGGAGCACTGCCCGTGGAAAGATTTACTTATGGGAAATTAAATTTGATGTTGCCGTTGCCATCAACGGCTCGTATAAGCCCGCCTGGTAGGAAGATGTTTACGACTACGGCCAGCTACTTAGCCCGAGAGGGTAAAGCGCCTTTAAATGCTCCATGGCATAGCCAATGAACGCGTCCGGTTTGCGGCAGACCGATTCTGGACGCAGGTATTCACTGTCGACCGATACCAACGAAAGCCCGTTCCGAGCCTCCTGTTCATTCCAACACCGACTCGACTCGACTCGAATCGCGCGACGCTCTCGAAACACACCAGGACGTCCCTTCGGTTGTCGCCTATTCACACGGACCGACCTCTCGCACACACCTCGTCGTTCTCTCGAGGAACTACTGTCCTTTCTTTGCAAAGTCGACCGCGTGTAACATACACGCTCGCTTTAACCAAAACGTTTTATTTTTGTTGCAGGAAAACCTGAGGAAGCACGTCCTCTCTACTAATCTGCATCCCGGCAAAACGATCTACGAATGCGACGTTTGTCGTGTAAAAGACGCCGATCCGTTTCAGACGAATTTCGCGAAAGAACTCCGGGCCCATCTCGCGGAGGCGCACGAGGACGTTTTTCCTACGCCTAGTCACGCGGCCGAATACGTTCTCGGAATTTTCCAAGTTCCCCGTGATTCGTCGTCGGATTTCGTCGAAGAGCCGAGTTAATTCTCGCGAGATTGTTTTTCTCGGCCGTGTCTGGTTGCCTCGTATTTCCGGCGGAGAACGTCTACCGGTTGGAGAGGGCAAATTTATGGGGCGCGCGAGCGTGAGTCCGCGTTAAAATTGTTGGAACGGCCACGTGGAACCCTGGGTACGCCACGAACGGTAACACATCTTTCGAATATTTCTCGGATCGATGGTCGTTCGCGAGACCGTTCTTAAATTATCTCCGATGTACCGAGCCACGACATAAACCTACGGATGCGTTAGTTAGCCTTGGACGTCAATGGTATCGGTGTCGGAACCTCTCGTCCTTCGTGGTCGTGTGCGAACCGGTAGGCCAGTACTGTGCCAGGAAATAGTTAAGACGATGTACGGTCACGTGGCACCGAGTACATACTTTCGACGCGTGTATACGATCGAATCTTTATGCTCCGTGCACAACGCGACGAAAACGTTTGCTTGGATCGTTCGAGTAGGTTATACCACTTGTCGCGAATTTTTTCAACGGGCCGTGTGCCTCTCCGCGGACACGAGACACGGATTTATACGATGACATATCGCGCGACTATTTAGTAGCAGCGTTCCATCGCGCCCATACTATATGTACATGTATATACCTACGTGTATTCGTCGCGGTTTCGTGAAACAAAGACACGAACGCTCGTAAAGTTGATCCGTTCAACCGAGAGAAGGAACTGGTAGGTAGGGTATCGCTTTTGAATAAAACTGCTAATTACCGACGCAACTTCCGTTATCGCTTCGAACGATTGAACGATCGAACGAACCGCGCTAATTTCTTCGCGTGTACTTTATTCGTCCGTTCCTATTGGGTTTGCGATAGCGAAAAAGCGGACAGACGGCGAGGAGGGGGTGGAGATGAGTTGGATCGAGACGGTGGTAGCGTGGAAGAGGATCGAGAGGAGAGAGGAGGGAGAGGAGACGAGAGGAAACGGGACGAAACGGTCGTTGAAAAATTCATCGTGGCTGAAAGCCAGCGGCGGACCACCTCGTGGATCGTCTTACAAGACGCGTTTCCGTCTTCGAAGGTCCTGATTGTGAGAAATGCATCGTGCTGTCGCGCGAGATAGGTGTCGTAAAGTATGCGGCCCTTGAGTTCTCTCTGGGCAAACAGGACGAGAGCGACCGAGAAAGACGGGGAGAGTGGAGAGAGACCACGGGCGTCGTGAGCGCGAAGGATAATTTATTGACTAATTAACGGGGATGTCCTTCATTACGGGTCGAGCAGCAGTCGTGGTCGCTTGCTCTCGCTCGGGAACCGGCATTATTTGGCGCCCGAATATTTACGACCGCGTCCTCCTTCTGCCCGTGGACCGGGTCCTCCGCCCCGATACCGATGCCGATGCCGATGCCGATGCCGATGCCCAAGCCGATGGCCGATGCTGATGCTGCCTCTGTGTGTCCCTGCTCGAGAAACAAACCGCGAGCAAGACGAACAGAGAAAACGAGCCAAGAGGAAGGAGGAACGAGCCAGCAGAGAGACCCATAACGACGCGTCCTGATCTTACGGCGATTCGGCGACTTGGAATTTCCTTGGGCGAGGGGGGATTCTACGCTCGACTCTCGGACACGAGCACAAAACTCGCGGGCGTTAACTCCTCGGACAAAGAATCGCGCTTAAATCTTGCTGAACTCGCGCCCCATGTTTCCGCGCGAGTTTCGCCCGGACGGGGGAGTAAAAAAGAAACATCAGGAACGAGGTTCAACGTTTCGATTGGAAAACTGGAAATGTATACTGGATACTTGAATCTCTCGTATCGTAAACGATCCTCGAAATCTTCTTTCATTGTCCGTGACGCATCAGATCGGTCAGCGGATGTGATCGTGAAACGAGCACGGAATGCCGCACAGGCTGGAACGAAAATACTCGTTCGATGTCCGTAAAGAAGAGGATTTAGACGGAAAGTTTCAGCCCCCCCTAGGACACCAAGGGAAACGGAATACCGGCCGCGTGCTTGTCCTTCGAGCGTCGTCTTTACTCGCGAGTTTATCCGGCTTGGAACAAGGAAACCGATATGTAGAAAGCAAAAAAAGTAACGCGAAATTAGTGTGAACTGCGAAGTGCTAAGAAGTCGCGACAGGATGGTTAGGTAGACCGCTTAATGAAGATATAACGAGCCTGGCGCCCCGTGGGGTTGGCACGACGACGTCGGCACCGAGACGCCCTCCACCATCGTTCCCCCAACGCGTCGTCCTCGTCGTTTCCGCGGCAGCCCCCTTTCTCGCAACGAGTCTGCGGGCCTCGGATTACGCCAGGACACTCGTCCTCTTTACGATCGTAGCTGGGCATCGTGGCTCTGGCTCGCGAAATTCCGCGGACTTTATTCCCCTAATTACACTCGGGAACTTATGTCACTGGCAGCAGGATTCCCTCTCGCGACGCCGCTCCGTCGTGTCATTTATTTAGACAGTTAATAACGTTGAACGGTGAAGATGCTATAAGCGATCCTTACTGGGGACGATTATTATCGAGTGGTACGAGTGTACTTTGTCGTCGTCATCATCATCGTACATACCCTAAACGGCCGACGGTTTTTTATTCCATCGTCGTGGAAGGGTTTTTTTTTTCGGTGTAAGGGCAGGTTCTGTCACCGGTCGACGAAGATCGTGTCTTATCTTTCGTTGAAAAACCATTATAAATTACACCGTTCGAGTTCAATTTCGTAGGCAGTTCGGTTAATCGGGAGGTGATTGATCGTACCAAGGTTTATCCAGATGAATCCGCGCAATACTTTTCTACCGTGACAGCGGAGCTCTCGGCACACGGACGGTCCGCTTCGGCTACGCTTTGCTTCTCTTCCCTTCGTTTCGCTTTCCGTTCGTTTTTTGTTCGCGTGAAACGAGCCACGGGACCCTTACCCGTTACGATATTCGGTGTCCCGAAGTTCGCGAGAATCGTTGAGATTCCATCCTGGTTGGAAGAAACACGCATAGAGCGAAAGAGGGAGAGAAAGATAGAACCGAGGCTCGAGGTGGAATGGGTCGAGGAGGGCGGACGATATATATTTTCCCTCGGTGGCTCGGACGCGGACTCGCGTGTCTACACGCGTGAGCTCGATGTCACGTCGCGAGGAGACAGCGGGTGTCGGCCTGTACACGCACAAGCGCCGAAACGCCGTCTTAATTATCGACCGCGATTATTTATGTCCCGTCGCACCGTCGCGTACGGTCCGTGACACGTGCATCCGAGGGTGTCCGTTCTGCGGACTCGAAAGATATCCGCCTGGTCTCGACACCCACGTCGGACGTTTCTTCTCAATCACGTTCAAACGGATTCTCGTTGGCTGTGCGACAATCGGTCGTTCTCTCGTTGCATCGTGCCTTAACCGCTTGCCACTGCGCCGAACAAGATAATAGAAATCCCGAAAGGATAACGCAACGACGGTGAATTATACCGATTAACAGGAGGAAAGTGGTATCTAGGCGCGAGGGAACGGAGCAAGCTACGGCGTACCCGAGCGGAAGAAGACGCGGTCTCAGGACACAGATACACCGAAGAAGACAGGAGAGGATAGGAGGAGGCGAGTTGCCAGGACTGGAAAAGGGGACCCACGGGGATTGATGGCCACCACCTTTAATGCCGTTTGTATGTAGCGGCGCGCGTAAGCGCCTCGCCTTACAGTAATTAGCTCAACAAACGCGCCACCCTGTCCCATCAATTGCTACCCTACGCTTTCGCTTCGCTCTCTCTCTCTCTCTCTCTCTCTCTCTCTCTCTCTCCCCCCCTCTGTCTCTCTTCCTCCTTCTCTTTCTCGTTTCACCAAACTCGCTCATACGCGCTCAACTTGTACGTTTCTCCTGCTCGGTCGCCTCTACACGACATACAACCGTCTCTTTCTACCTTGTCGCTGATCTTGTTTCGGTTTCTCCCTTTCTCTCGCCGTTTCTCGGGCTCAACACTCTCACGTATCTTGAATTAAACATTCGATGCCTCCTGTCTTGGCGGCGTGCGCGCACCTCTTGCGTCGGGAATGCAAATGCAGAAACGTGGCCGGTCGAGCGCGTGTGCGTGGTTTCACGTGTACGGGCGCGTACACACACGGCCGACCCGGTCAACAGGAAAGGAAGGGGTGTTATCCTCGAGCGACGAATTAAAGAATGCGCCGAAACCCGATTGAAAAACCACGAAGCGCGCATTCGTGCGTGTATATATCGACTTCTTTCTTTCTCTGTTCGGCACTCGCGACCGTCGAACGTTTTCTTCTGCTTCGTTTTGGAAGACTCCTCCTACTCCTTCTCCTCGTACTACTACTCCTCCCTCGAGGATTTAGGGACGCGTCCGCGCGAAACACCGAGGAACTTCTCGCCGGCGAGATTACTTTTTCTTATCGCGGTTTGACCAAACGCCTAAATTACACGACTGGCATCCTCGACTGTCGATTTAGAGGGAAGTTGTTCGCGGACTAGTGCCCACGGTACGCGACGAGTTGGACGCACGACGGACGCAATTATCGCGAGCGGGTGTGGGATGCAACGCAACGCGGCGTTGCGCGCCTGCACGTATGTATAACGAGGGTGGCTGCGTGCATCGGTACACCCTACGAGAAAGAGGAGGGCCATATTGCCGCGGCCTTGATATTTACGATTGAAACAAATCAAACGTTATCAAGCATTCCGGAGCGGTGATAAAGAACACAGAGGGGACGCGGAGGCATTTGCTGCTCCCGTGGGAGATGTCATCGGAAAATCTTCCTCCCGGCATTCCCAGTTAACGCGCCGTCATATTTACTCTATATAGTATCGATCTTGCGCGTTCTCGTCGATTACATCTTTCGCCGTGAACCGGAGGGCGAACAGGGGTGGAGGGACACGATGACGGGGTCGATACGCGCGGAAGCATTTGGATTCTTTTAAAATGAAAAACAAACTGGACGGTTGGTCGGAGTTTGTCCGATCCGATTGGTATCGTAAATCTGCGTGCGGTGTACCTAGTCTCGCGGGACGAGAAACCGGCCCACGATCCAACGTGGAGAGATCGGAAATCATCGATAATCGATAGCGTAAGATACGCGGGGGACGTAAGTCGCGAGTCTCTCTCGAACGAAAGGAATCCCCGAAACCCTAGGCTGCTTTCGAATCCTTATAAATCCATCTTTTTTTTAGACCGAGGGGCCCTGCGGCCAACCCGGTGCACCTTCCTCTCGAGTCGAAGGAGAAGCAAAAGGGGGGAAGGAAGGACGAGGCGTTCGGTCCCGCGGTGATTTAAGGGCGTCGCTTTACGTGTATCACACCGCGGCCCGTCCGTTACGAGAGACCACGAAGAAGACGAAGGTTCGGTGTTGTCTCGGGGACGGTTCATTCGTACCTATCCGTGAACGTTCGTTTGTCTTGGTGAAGTAGCGCGAGACCATACCTATGGGTACATTCCGACAGATATAGCCTGGCTACGCCACAGACCGTTGAAACACTGGGCCCAAACGATCCAGTTGAGTTGATTTGTGACTACCAGGGAATCGCGGTCGGATGCTTTATGAACCGATCAGCTTGCTTCGAGCGACCACCGTACGGGCCCATAAACGTGTCACGGCATTCGGGTAGGAGAAGCGCCAACCGTTCCACCGTGCCACGCTGTTCTCGAGATCGACGCGAACGATGGCGATTTTACTTTCATCGTCGCGTAAATTGGGCCTACTCGAATTATTTCGTTATTGCTCCACGCTATTCGAGAGTATACATAAATGTATCAGCTGACTTTCGTTTTAAATTTATCCGAAGCGACGAACCGAGTACGTCCGGATTCGAATTAAGGACAATTTAGCCATCTTCTCCTAGCTCACAGACTTTGGCCACAAAGTCGATAATCTTCGTCTTAGACGATTCCATGGTTTGTAGCGGGGAACCTTCCGCGACAGTCCGTGCTCGATAATATATGCGCCAAAGATTCAGGAGACGATTCGTAGTGCGATACCAGCAGCCGAAGGGGCTGACTGTTCGAGAGCGGTTAAGTTAGGTTAGTCCAGCTCGTCGGTAGAACGCGGATTTCTACGTAAACTCGCTCGGGAGATACGATCTACGGGGCCCTGGTGCGTCCAATCCTCGTGAACTTCGATGCTCGACCGCCTTATACGTGCGCCTGGTGTGCACGGTAACGTATCGGTTTAGGTCGCTCTCGGGACTTTGCCGCGTTAATATTTACCTTCGAATACAAACGACCCGACTAACGACTGTACTAACGCCTGCCTCCAGTGCGTATTTCGAAAAATCAAAAACCGTGTCCGAATCCTGGTAGATCCGGTTCATCTTTGCTTTCCTACCGTTCCTTTTTTTCGATGAACGCGAAACCCTGGATAGTCCAGGGGACGAACATATCGTTAACGATACAAAGGGTGAAGGGCGAAAAGTCTTCGTCTCCATATGGTAGATTTCTTTTCTGGTATCGAGAACGATTATTAGGTGGAACGTTGGAATCACGTGAACAAGGGCTCGCGGTAACACATTCGAGAAACAAAGTCGGAGGAGGACAGGAGCAGCATGCTACCGCGAGTATGGGTGTGCGTTGTCCCGCGGCGGGACGGTCACGATCTGTACGGCCACCGCCCGTTGTCCAGGATCCAGGAGCAAGAAGGTAGTATCTTATTATCCTATCCCGGCAACCTCGGTGACAACCCTTATAAGGGATGCCTGTGATCCTTTTGCCGTGCACGCGCGAGTTCGAGCCAAGTAGCAGCAACGCCGACGACAACGAGAGTACTACCAATGACGCCGCGCTTACCAGAACCTCGCAAAAAAAAAAAAAAAAAATTCAGTATCCCTATTAACAACGAGCGCGCTTGCGCCTGCCTATACGAACCGAGCGCGGTAACGAGAAAGTACCTATATAGGCTATGGACCTTCTCTTGCGATTCACAGTATCGGATTGAAATTGCAGGGTTGAAAATCATTTGTCACCTTTCCGAGTCGGTTATGTCTATATACAATCGGAGAATTACCTAATTCTTAAGGTACCTCTACGTATTCCCGAAAAACCTCGATGAGTTGAAAAATCATCGAAACGTACTCCGATCGTTCGGATTTGCGAGCTTTCGCATAAAAGACACGCGTCGATTATCCGTGAGCCTCCAGGATGACCTTGAACCTGCTGCCGCCGAGCCGGGTCGACGTATGTATGTGCGAGCCGGTGTTTCTACTTTCTTGGGTGTTAATCACAGCCAAGGTCACCCGGGATTCTCTCGTACAGGTGAAAGAAGCTAAAGAGAACGGAGACGGAGGGACAGCGAGAGATCGAGAGAGGCAAGAACAGCGGAGTGGAAGGTAGGAGAAAGAGATAGAACGAGAGAGGGGCAGGGAGACAAGAGAGGAGAAGGATCGACCAAGAATATACATGGACGCGTTCTTACGACGAACGACCGATCCGTTACGTCGAACACTCTAAAGACCCACTTTAATCATGATCGCTGGAAAGATCGGCGCGATCGTGATCCATCGATCGCCCGGCCGGGACGTGTTTACGTGCTCGTTGGCGTCGTTACCTTATGCTAATCGATGCCTACACCTGTCGGGCGACGTGCTCCGACGTTTAAACGACTCCCCCGTCTGAATTATTCGCGGCCAAAAGTGCCATCGTGGTCGTCCTTTTTCCACTCGGCGCCTTCCCTCGCCCTTCCCTTCTCTCGTTCTTTCCTCTTCCGTCTTTACTCACGCGTCTCGCTTTACTCTTTTTCATCCGTCGGAATAATCGACGTATCGCTGTAGAAAACACAATGATGGATCAAATAAAATTCCATGGAAGTGTACGGGATCGGTCGAAAACGAAAGTAACGGGGACTGGAATCTTTCGATGCTTTGCTCTTGGACAAAGAATGCGCCGTGACGTCTCGGTGTTTAATAGTCGTCTTGTAAATAGTTTATCTCGCGGATACCGGTCGAAAATTCGATTCGAACGGTTCCGATCGTATCGGTGAACCCGCGTGTTCCCTCTGAGAAAACGCTAACCCTTTCCCACTCGACCTCCGTTTCTAAGAGAACGTTGGATCGAACGTGTATACTTGTGAGTTTGAGCAACCTTTCGCTTATCGGCTCGTTATGTTTCGGTAGCGGTTCCGGTATTTAAACGAACCCTTGGACGGTCGGCTAGGGAGGCAAGGAAGGCAAGGTAGAACGGCGTGGTGCCCGTTGCCTCGGTAATGATCCTTTCGTGGGTCATCAACGTTACGCCGGTGGACATGCATGTACGGAGGCGAGTTCTCCAGCCGGGCCGAAGGTTGGTAGGCAGGATAGGGGGAGTGGTGGAGGTGGTGTAGCAAGGAAGAGGGGTGGAACGGTGGCCGGTGCATTATATGCAGAACAGGGTGCACCATAGTGCGCTCGAGTCCAGTCAAGTGGCGAAGGGCGAGAAGGGAGAAGCAAAGAAGAGGAAGATGGGGGCCATAGATAGGAAAGGGACGGAGGGAAAGGACGGTGCGGTGCGGCATTGCGATCCACGAGAAAAAGAGAGCCAGAACCGCCCGGGAAGACGGAAAGATAGAGATAGAGATGAGAAGATGGTGACTACGAAGAAGGGAGAGGAGAAAGACGGAGGCAGAGCCACTGGGCAGTCTCCTCGCGCGAGGATTTATATCACGGTGCTTCTACTCACACACGGATACACCTGACTTATGCAAAACGAGAACCCCACGTCCCCTTGCACCCAAATAAATGTCACTGGGAAACAAAAACGTTCGTTCCTCCTCCTGTCTTTTCTGGCTGTAGGCCCGCGCGAGCGTGCTCGCGCAGACCCCTGCCAACGACGAGTTGGGTTCTCCCGAGTCGCGTACAACTCCACCACGGATCCTATACGGCTCGCTCGACGAAACGGCCTGTGGCCCGATGCGTTTCTACTTGGACGAGAAAGGGAGGGCAACCATATTTCAATGACGTCATCGGTACAAAAGCATACATGTGGAGGATGCGAGCCGCGTGACTCGCAATCTGCAAGGAGCGTCCCAGAACTCGCCGGATTTACTCGCGCGGTGACAAAGCACCTGCTGTCCCTTCCTTACTCGTCCTCGCCTCCTGCGTTCTTCGTTTCTCGTTTTTTTAACGACTCTTCTGGGACTATTCCACCTTCTCCTGCTGTCTCTCTCTCTCTCTCCCTCTCTCTCTCCATTTCCCTTTTTCGTCATCGTGTACCTCTCTATTCTGTTTTCACCGATCTCTCTTTCTTCCGAAGGATCCTTGCTCCCCTTAGATTATATACCCTTCTTTCGAGTGATCTAGGTTCTTGTGTTTTCCGTTCTTGGTATTCTATCAACGAGATGTCAAGCTTCTAACGAATCATAATTGAAAAGTATAGATACACGGAATGTTAAATATCGTACGCATAGATAAATGCAGAAATCAGGTGGGAGAGGGAGAGTGCAGGAGATACCGATCAGGATTCCAAAGTACTCTTGGCGCCATCTTCCCGAAAGCTTGCCAACCGATGCAACCGTGGCTTACTCGCCTGATGTCCGTCCCTCTTTCACCGTGGGTAACTCCCACGTCAGTTTGCCTTCCGTTGCTCTTATTTCTCGCCGACTTTACCTGATTCTGACGGGCGATCGAACAGCCACGTAAATATTGAGTATTTCTACGAAGCGACTGCCAAATCCACTCGCATCTTCCCCCCTTATCGACAGATTCCAAATACCTTTTTGGAGGAGCATCTCTCTTCCACGCGTCTCGAGAATCAGACAAGGAATACGATTTCATGTTTTAACACCGTGAAAAATATATGGCTCAGATTCTTGCGGATCTTTTTATCGATTTCTCCGTTAAGACAAGGGTCGATTTCACGTGTTCACCATGATAGCAACGAATCGTGGCGTGTCTCTTCGAACAGGATTGGAATTCGCGCGAAATCATGTTGATTTATCCTGGTTCTCGAAAACAGAAGAAAAAAGAACGAAGAAATTGACACGGATACGACGCAAGGGATGGATGGACCGACGCGCTATACATTCGACCGTGTACAAGGAATGATTCTAATACAGACGACGTGGAGCATCGCGAGGGCTCACGCGGCGTTTGGCCGGAGCCGGTGCATCCTCTGATGAAGATAACGCCAACCTCCTTTGAATTACGAGCCGGACCCGGCAATAATAAATTCCAGCAAACATTCATTTTCGTACACGCAACTTTATGTCGTCCTTAGCCGGACTAAGCGGTCTCCACCGATGTCATTTAGCATCCCGGTGATGGTCCTAATAGCCGGGTCCTCCCCGGTTCAATGGACGGTCTTTTAGGATTTACAGTACACCACCGACCGCCGTCGCCGTCGCCGGTGTACAACTTGTCGATGATACTTTGTTCGTCTTGGCTGTCCGTTCCTCTACAGTTTGAAAAACAAAAAAAGAGGTCCTTCGAACCTTGCGAACGAGAATATCTTAACGACAGGACAGCGCAGGTGTTTATGCCGTAGGCATTAAATATTTTGTAAGGGATAATTCGCGCGATTCATTCGGTATCGTACTGCACGGGACGCGTAATCCTCCTGCTTCCGATAACGCGACGAAATGATCAGAAGATGACACGACCACGCGAATTCGACGAACAATGGAGCGCAGCTACCGATCGTTCCAACAAACCGGCAGTACCTACCACATTACGGGGGTCGCGGGAGTTAGCCGAGGTCACGAAATCCTCGCTCGTAAGATCGCTATCAAATTCAGCCGGCCGGCGGTCGTGCATTCGCGGCAAAAAGCAACAGAGAAATGTTTTCGCACTAATTGGAGAGCACTTATCGAGCAGACCACGAGGAATCGTTTCCACGGAATCGTGGATCTAGCAAGAGCGGTTTAGAGGGCTGACCGAACGGGGATCCATGAAAAGCGCGGAACGACGCCTTCCAGATAATGCTCTGATAACGCGAGCGTAGGGTTGGCGAGGGAGAGAGCCGGTCCCGATTTTAATTGAGCCCCCGAGAATTAAAAGAGAGATCTCGAGGATGCCGAAGGAGGCGAGCGCCAACGGCGACGAGGAAAGGGGACGGCGAACGAGGAAAGGAGGAAAGGAGAAAAGGAGAAAAGGAGTATGTATAGGGCCAGAAAGCATCGGGAACACCCGTGGCTACGGCCAATCGCGTCCGCGGATGGAGGCCTGGCACGATGGACGGGCCAGAATTATGGGCTCCTCGCACGAGAATCGCGCGCAACCACTCGCGAAGCGCTTCAAGTTTTGCGCGAAGTCGATTTATGTTCTCCGTCGGATACTTCCGGAAAGATTGATCGATAATTGTCCTTTCGGACGTGGTCGTTCCTTTTCTTTCTTGTGTTGCGATCACATACACGAAACGCGATCCCAATCCGATGCGATGGCTTCTTCTCCCGCCATTTCGATTCGGTTTAGTGTAAGCGCCGGGTCAGCATTTCTGTTGCTACCGTTTTGTAGAATTCAACGATGCGAGTACCAAACGGTGGAAAAGTGGAGAGCGAAACAGCGATATTAGGAGAGAAACGGGAAGAGATCTCCACTCTGCCCGCAAATTAAAACGGTCCGTCACGCGGATTCTTCGTTTCATAGGCGTACTTATTATTACATCGTCGGGAAGAAAATGCAAAGTCACCGAGTAAAATAACGAAAGAGGTCGGACTCGGGGCAATCCCGTTCGAAACAAACGTTTTAATCCAGCAAAACACGAGGGACTCTCGAATGGAAGCAGTCTCGCGCGCGTGAATATCCCGGGGTAGGTACGCGTGGGTGTTGGCGACGACGTATAATTTAAGGCTGCGAACGCAACGATTCAATTTCACAAGACCACGAAGTACGGCGCGGCGTATAAGCAAAACCAAGGTCCAGCGAGGAGGAAATAATCTCTTGATTTGTGCCGCGAATAAAATCACTCGATTCATTTTCGTCCGCGCTGGCCTTATCTTCGTGCACGCTGGGAAAATGGTCGGAAGTCTGAGGTTGCGCCACCTTTCGTATTCGGAATATTGTCAAAAATATTCAGATCCGTTTGCCGCCTACAGCCATCGTAAATACGACATGTCGACTTCGCTGTCCGACATATTAACGCGCGTACAATACATACATACTGTGCGTACGTTGATCCGCGGGTCGCGGAAAAATGAAGTCGGCGAATCGTTTTGCAAAATTTTCGAATAAACGCTTCGTTTCTGCCTTATAGTTTGCTTGATGAACCGCGAAAACAGCAGACGACTGTTGATAACAAGCGTGGTGGGGTGGCGAGACGACGAGTACGGGATAAAAATCGTTCTGCTAGAACAAGCCGTTCGATACGGGGACGACAGACAAAAATAATTCGATTGGCAGCGGATTCGATTTAACGTGAGAACCGGACCAGTTGCAACCAAGGTGAGGCCGAGGTATCCGGGGCCGAAGGATCATGTCATACATACACGTACGCGTGTATATACAGAGACAGATACAGGATATAGGTGTATACATACGTACATATACACAACGAGGCGCTCCACCTCGTCGGGGCTCATATAATTGCTGGCATCCATAACGCTGATGTATTTATGGCATTAACTCGCCTCTTTCTCGTACGCTGCCGCCCCCGACCCACCCCGCCGTGGCCATGCCCGTACCCGTCATGCAACCACAAGTAGAAATAATTGGTTGAAAACAGCGCGCTCTCAGGCGGCAATATATCCAGCTTACTCCCCGCTGTCGCATCGCTTAGATCACTTCCCCGCCACCAAAACTCGCTGCCTGCCCGCCTCCTTCGTTCTCCACCTTCTTCGACCGATTCTCTCCTCTTCGTCCCCCTTCCAAGATTCTTCCTCTGCCCTCTTCGACGGGACGCCTTCCTTCCCCTTCACCGCTCGCGTTTCTTCTTCATCATCATCGTCATCTCTTTCTTCGTTTCTTCTTCTTGCAACTTGTCCTCTTTTTCTTCTTCTTCTTCTCATCCTCCTCCTCCTCCTCCTTCGACTCCCCCTCTTTGCTCTTATCCCGCGTCACCTCACCCCTCTCATTTGAATAGCTCTTATTTATGAAAATTGAATTGAATGCTTCTCATTTATGAAGGTAATTGGTACCTGTCACGAGTCCTGCCGTAGGATATCCTACTTTATACGCGGATAAGCGGCGATAATTATTCTTGCAATTGAATTTATTTCTATAAGTCTCGTTTTCTTCTGGACGTGGACACCGGCGTTCCTGCGTGCCGATCATTCAACCCCCGTCGCGAAACGTCGCGTGCTAGAAGGGGCGCGAACATCGACGAGCGAGGGTGACTCTTTTTATCGTCGCGAAACACTTTCGACGAGACAGTACGGGCCGGACGACGACTACGCTTCCGTTTCCTCTTCAGAAATAGGATCTCTCGAGTGCACGGTTATCCGTGCGCGAAATCATGCCGAAGGAATAAACGAGAACAACAGAACTAATACTAATCTCTGATAAATTATTGCCGAGTAACCATTAAGTACTTACCGCCGCCCGAATAATCAATGGGGCGTAATCAATTTCTAATACTAATACCATCCCGATAATTTATCGTTATCCCCGTCGGAGTCGAGGTTACGTATTATCGGTAACACGAATATTTGTTACCTGTGTGTGTGCGTGCGCGCGCGCGCACGCACGCGATACGGTGCTCCTTGGATTTTCTTATCACGCACGTGTCTTCTGTCATTGGCCATCGGACTATCCGTTTCATCGATTCTCTCGCGACCGGTACGGCTCGTAATCCCATTGATCTTCATAACCGTAGCCAAATCTGTTCGCGATGACAGTAGGACAACGGGAAACAACGAGAAACAGATTCTCTGAACGTACTTACGTTCGTTACGTACTAGACCATGGTATCATTTTCTTAGCGTATCCGTGGCTCTGTTTCGAGAGCTGCGCGCGATTAAGGCAAATGATCCACAGGCACGTATCACGATCCATGCGTGTGAGTTTCCTTATCGAATTCGCTATTGGCATCGTTAGACCGGGTAAGTTGTTCACCTCGTTGCCGAGCGGTTCTCCAACGGTCATCTCCGTCGATGCCGCGTGGATCTGATCAAATCGAAACCCATATCGATTCGGGAATCCTCGATGGCCGCCCTGGCTAGGTCGAACGTGGGACAGGAAGGATCGGTGGACGGCGAACGAAAGAGAAGGTGGACGTAGCGTGGACGTAGTACGCGATGAAGGATCAAAGGAATCCGCGCGGGACGCGTGTTCGTCCATAATTTTAATACCGTTGCCATCGACCCTGATTACTGGCAACGGTCTTCGTTCCTTGTCGTCCGACTGCCGAACGAAACGAAAGAGAGAGCAAAGTATTACCGGACCCGCCGGTAGCGCTGGCCAATCGCTGTCACGTAACGCGAAAATTATCGATCCCTGATTGCCGCGTAATGCGTCCCGACGATTTCGCCGACGTCCAGGCGTTCAACTTTATCGTTTCCCCTTATTAAAGCAGCCGGTAGCGCGAACTTGTACGATTATTCCGTCTTTGACCGTAAAACGAACATCGAACGTAATCGGCATCGTCTTCTTAGAGTCCCTTCTCTTCTTCAACCCTGCTGTTCTGGTCCTATACGGATCTCGTACTCGTCGCCGCCCTGGTGTCTAAACACTTCTCCATTCGTCCATACCGATCACCAGAACCCACATCGTCGATACGTATTCCGTTGTTTCGATGATCCAACGTCGCGTCGCGTCTCAGAGATTATTCCTCGATTTAACGACAAGCGAAAATTCTGGTCGAATGAAAAAACTACGAAGCAAATAGATCCGTTCTTGGAAACGTAACCAGTTTCATTCGGAAGCGAGAATCTATCGACGAAATCGACGTAAATTACTCGGGCGTTCACCGGCGATTCGAAAGGAGCGCACGATGCGGAGGGGACGTGCCGATAGAGCGTCAAAGAGGATCGGACGGACGGACGCGGATGGCAATAGGAGATTTCTCGTCCTGGCGTCATCGGGACTCCTTCGTCATTAAGCACACCGGTCGGCCGGTGCCTAATTAAGCAGGACGTTAAGTGGGGGCGTTCGATAAAGCCAGGCCGTCCGATAAATTCGATTCGCCGGACAGCCGGTTAATACCCGGTGTATACGGGAGGATACCGAGGGGCCAAGATAAACCGCGCGTTTTTCAGGAAGGTCTCGTTTCGCGGACAGAGGCGGAGGATGACGGACCGAGGTAAACGGAGTTCTTCTCTCGAGGGGAAAGGGTGAGGGGGAAGGGGAGGATCGTCCTCTTCTGGTCTTCTCCTCCTCTTGTTCGGCTCGTCTCCCCCGGAGACGACGTTGCTTTCGTATAGGAGAGCGGAGGAGCGGAGATATGCAAACGTCTTGCCGCGAGACGGTTGAACATAACTCAGGCACACGTACGCGACCGAACGACTCACACAGGCTCGTACTACTGAGGACACTATAAACCTCGATACCGGGCGAATAAAATCCCGGATTTACAGTCCTGATACCGAGCGAGACGGTCCTGTCCTGTCCCGGTGCTGTCCTGTTTGTCGCTGTCGCACGGTGTGGGTTGGCTCATCAGTGATGGCCACGTCCCGCAGTATCTTTTCCCTCGGCATCGAGTAGACCGGCCAATCTCGGACTCGTACACGCGCGTTCATTCGATTTACGCACACATCGCGGGACCAGACCGAGGAGGAGTCGCACGTACGGAAATCGACGTACGTTCGTGACGATCTTCGATCGTGCTGGTAATCCCCCTCCGGTAAACTCGTATACGGACACGCGGCTCTTACGCCGAGTTTCTCGTATAGGTATACGGTGCATAGTTAACCACGTGTGCGTACTACCAGCGTATGTATGAGTGACTCTCTCGCGATACTTAGAGAAACCGCTCCCTCTTATCACCCCTCCCGCGCGCTCCGGCAAAACCTTGTTCGATACCATTTGAGGACCTCCAATAACCTATCCCAGCCATTCCGATAGGAGCTGTCAGCCCGCACCCACACGTTGGCCGCGCTCTGCGAGGAGCCGCGCACCGCAGAGACCGGATAAGCACGAGCGCAGGTGTGCCGCACAAAATCGTCTGATCGACGTGCCGAGTGCGCTGATCTCGATGACCTTCGCCAAGGGTTTCGATTCGACGACGCCGCGGTACACGAGGCACGCCCCGGATACCATCTCGAACGAGCTGCATCGGTACCAAGGTACCACGGTACCACGGTACCACGCCACCCTTCCACCCTCCTCCTATCTCCGTGTCCCCTATATCCATTCCTTGCGCTCACTCGTATTCCCACTCTGCTATGCTATTACCGTACAGCGATCCTCCTGTTCTTTTCGATCTTCTCGGACGGTGAAACTTCTCTACGCTCGACCATGTTAACGCGCATCCCTAACCTGATTTTACCGATCGATCGACCGTTCACCTGATTTCCTTCATCGTCCACGAACGATTAAAGTTATCTTGGATGTTTCAACGGCAGTTAGAAAAAAAAAAACTACACATATACATTTCACGGTACACGCGCAAACGTTTTAACTTTTCCGATCGTAACGAGCGCATTACGTATACCAACTTCCTTGATCGTATAACTTCCCGAGGGAGTGCTAGTCACCATCGATCCTGATGCGCGAAACTATTCGTTGGCCCTCTCACGATACCTCCGCTGATTTTCGACACTCCCTTGATTTGTTTGTGTCTTGGGAGTTGCGTGAATCCCTTCCGTTGAACCGGGTGATGAATCGAGCATCGTTCGTCGTCCACGACGCTGACTGTATCCACCGCCCTCGCTCGACATTAGCCACGAGGGTACTCCATCAACTACGCCAAACCATACGGTCATGTCCGTGGAACTTCTCTCTGTTGACTCGTTTTCTTCCCGTGGGACAACGGAGTGGTCATTTCCACCTTTTCGCACCTCAGAGTTTCGGGAAAACGACCAAAACTTCGGCCCGCTTGATCATCCCGTGCTTCCTTCGCTTCGGGTTTCAGAGCCTAAACTGACGCGAACGTCAACGTACGTGTATCGATGCGTCGGTGAACCATACGACGAGCATATATGTATACGTTAGGATCCGTGAATGCTCGGTAATCGACGGTGCAAGACAGAAATAACGATTTTCATAGAGTTTTACCATTCCTGGATCGGGCAGAGAACGGAGCAACAGTGGCCCTCCTCCTATCTGCCCTTGCGTAAACACGAAGCATCGCGGTATACGCACGGGCATTAGGCGAAGGAGATCCGCGTAGATTCTCAGAATGCATATAATTAAGCACGCTGCATCTCAAGAATGTTGTATACGTGCGTGCGTCCAGCTTTGTGTGGTGTCTCGTTCGAGGGGTAACGTGCTCGTGTGTACCTTATATAGATACGCATAAATATATGCCTAGCCATCGTTGGTCCCTCCACCCCTGCAAACCTCTCAGCCCTTGAGCTCCTCATCCCCTCTGCCCCCGTCTCTCAACCCCGTTCCACTCTTCCCCCCTTTTCTTGCCCCACGCTCAACGGTGATCTATGTATCAGCCTGTGCTCGCCGAACCGAGCAACGTGTGTCCGTCCCCCTCGTGTGCTTACTTTATTATCGGGGCTCAAATGAGAATTTATGCAGACATAAACGCTCGTGTCAGCAGCATGCCCCGCGTAGGTGGGGAGACACCGTTGAACAGGCATCTGTCACCCTCTATGCTCTACCTGGTCCGCCTTCGAGATGGTACCCATGCGTTTTTCGAGGACTACGCGAAATTTAAGGAATCGAGAGGAGCAAACGAGCGAGATCAAATCTCCGTGACACTCTTGCCGGAACTAGTTTTCTCGATCGAACCGATCGAACGCGAAATGATCTCTCTACGCGTCATTTTTTTCTCGCGAACACGAAACACTCGCCTTTGCCGATCCGGTTAAGGGGGGCAGTATCCTCCGGATATAGCGAGGCGTGGGCTACGCGTTTAGGCTCCCCCCTTTAGGCTCGTAAATAAACGAGAAACCTACGAGAATACGTCGTGGTCGATTTTTATATAAATAAATGAATGTTTCGCCAGAAAAATACATGTATTCCCTGTCGCAATGAATCACCACGAAAAGGTCCGTCCATTTGGTACGTTCAAATCGAGGATCTTCGTGGAACGAGAATAACCATTCCTTCGATTGTAACGCAATTTAACTCCTTATCGCTTTACCCTTTGTGGAGTACTTACTTTCGTAAGTATACCGTTGTGAAATGTTTGCGGTGTAGCGTATGCGAGGAAAGAAACAATATCCAGAAACGAGTAACCAGTTTAGTTTATTCTTCGAATTATGCACACCATGGTTATTGCTCGTTATTAATTGAAAGAACGAGTGTAAATTTATTCGGGGACGCACCGCGTCGATATTGAAATATCGGTGCGGGATGATATATTTCGAAGCGTGTTTTCCTTTTTTCCGATTATCCGTTCAATATCAGCGCTGACGTAAAATGTATCATCACTGTACGGAACGGAAGGAACGGTACCGCCATCACGCATCCGAAAATTAATCGGCGTGGGCGCAGCCGATAACGAATGGTGTTCCCGCCAAACGGCCAGTATATTTTACTTTGGACTCCGGTGTCTGTTATTTTGCGCGCATTCTAGCTGTCCAGCTACACGATTTACTCCCGGACTCGATCAGAAATTCTCGGCCACACTGGATGGACAAATATCCAGTGGAATCCATTAAAAAATTGCCATGTCCCGGGGTATTGTCTTTTAATTGAAATTGATCTCTTCGGCCACAGGATATTATATCCTTCAGTCTCCTGGCACGAGATATTGGAACGTTACAGGGCATTGTTCGTTTCAACACCTGGCATACTTTCTACCATCGTATCGACGAATCATTCGAATTCCCCTTTCGCCGACGTCGTACGTACGTATACATATACGACACGAGTAACCATCACGTACATGAACACGAAAAATCATCGTGTAACTTTCGCATCAACGATTCGTCATTCGGATGCTATTTGTTACTCATACGATTCGGTGAATCGTGCTTACGTTCTCTGCCAGATAATACACTTGCATATCCTAATACATTCGGCATTAATTCATATTTTCCTGTTGTGATTGTGTCTAGGGGTTTTGAATGGAGCGCGTTAAAGAAATGTAGAAGCCGGGGATGAAGAGTGAGGGTAGTTGGATGGGGATCGAGTATTTGTAAGGGGTAAAAATCGATAAATACCCTCCTAGAGACATTCAGCTAATCGAGGTTGCGTCGCGAAGATATAGTGAGCACACGACACAGCTTCGGATCAGTATGGCCGACAGGTGGCGGTAGCGTCGAAGGTTGCGCGTCGGTGTCCGCCATCTTTAGTTGACTGATCCGAGCGAAGACAGGCCAAGTGAGCTCCGTGGCGAGAAGAGATAGGCGAAGAAGTGTTTGGTTGTTGGGGGCAAAACGGAATTTGGTGGATCGAGCGTCGCGGTATCGAGTCAGCCGTGTCCTCGTTCGAACACGATTCACGGAATCGCCTTCGGCCGATCCTCGCGATACAGTAAGCACAGTAGAATTTGATCGTTCGCCATTACGTCGTACGTCGACCGATAGGGGGAAAAACCTTGTCATTTCCGTGACGGCAGTGTTTACGCTGGGTGTGTCAAAAGTGTTCCTTCTCTGTCTCTTTTCTCTCTTCTGCCAGTGTATACCGTAGTTAATGCATCTTTTGCCTGTTGTTCCGTTTTCACTTCCCTTCCGCTCTTCACTCTCCGCTCTCCGCAGCCCGTGGATCCTCGGAAAATGGTAATGCATTGCATTCTCGACGGCTTTGTTGTGCCGCACGCCCACGCGCGTCCTTCTACCTTCGCCTGTCTGAAATCGTTCGCGCCTCGTGTGCACCTATGGCTTCGTGATTTTCTCCCATATTCGTACAATATTAAATCATCATCGAGTGTCGTGCGTGTTCTTCTATGACAATAGCGAAAGCTGCGAGGACGCGTACAGAGAAGGATCTCTCGATTGTGGCCACATTCCGTGCGGTCTCATCCTCCTTCCATTCTTCGCGATACGGTGCACTGACCCGATGCGCGTCTTGGCGTCTTTAAACACTCGGACGAGACGAATAACGTTTGTTTCGTGAAATTCCAGACCATTTTTTTTTTTGTCGTGGGTGCAGCAAACGGTGGTGCACACCGGATTCATAGAATCTTTTTCGCTATTTCTTTCCGCTACGCATACGGGCTACAAATATAAAACGCGATTAAATTTTCAACGTTACGTGAGACTTCCTCTCACACCTGTGCATTTATAGTCCTCGCAGAGATACAGCATGGTCACAAATTAACACATCGAACGACTGCATCGATTGATGCTGCGGTATTCAGGGCTGTAGGTTCAAGCTGCACAATAAAAGAATTTTTTTTAATATTTGGAACTTGTGTTCCAATATGTTGCAGTGATCACACTATAACTCTGTGAGAATTATGATCGTGGCGTTATACAATATTTCATTCCATCTAACCCCTGTATACGTCACAATATTTCTTTGTTTCAGGTGTGGATAGACTCGCCTGCAGAAGCCATGAGTTATCAAATGTCTTCGAATCAGTCCCGACCAAGTAAGTAACATCTTCTCGTGAGACACAGAAGTTTCGGTTCTCTGTCAAACTTTTGCAATACTTTGTACTATTCGTGTTACAGTGTCGCATGGGACCTATCAGGGACCGGGCGATCTGCCCATGGTTTCTGCCAAGGAGCAGACTTTGATGTGGCAGCAAAACTCATACATGGTTGACTCTGGAATTCATTCCGGTGCCGTCACCCAGGCACCATCCTTGTCTGGCAAGGAGGATGACGAAATGGAAGGTGATCAGTTAATGTTCGATTTGGATCAGGGATTCGCTCAGGGTTTCACTCAGGATCAAGTTGACGAAATGAATCAACAACTGAGCCATACAAGATCTCAACGTGTACGTGCTGCCATGTTTCCAGAAACATTGGAAGAAGGTATCGAAATTCCCTCTACTCAGTTTGATCCAGCACAATCCACCGCTGTGCAGAGACTGGCAGAGCCGAGTCAGATGTTAAAACACGCGGTTGTCAATTTGATAAATTATCAAGATGACGCTGATTTAGCTACACGCGCTATACCTGAGTTAATTAAACTGTTGAATGACGAGGATCAGGTTGTCGTGTCTCAAGCGGCTATAATGGTTCACCAACTTTCCAAAAAAGAAGCGTCTCGTCACGCCATTATGAACAGTTCTCAAATGGTAGACGCGTTGGTTCATGCCATTTCGAATAGCAACGATCTAGAGTCGACAAAAGCAGCGGTGGGCACGTTACACAATTTATCGCAGCATAGTCAAGGTTTGCTGGCCATATTCAAAAGCGGTGGTATACCAGCCCTCGTTAAACTTTTAAGCTCTCCGATGGAGTCTGTGCTCTTTTACGCCATAACGACCCTTCACAATTTATTGCTGCATCAGGATGGGTCGAAAACAACCGTGCGTTTAGCCGGAGGTTTGCAGAAAATGGTTGCGTTACTTCAACGAAACAACGAAAAATTTTTAGCTGTAGTGACCGATTGTCTGCAAATTTTGGCATACGGTAATCAGGAAAGCAAGTTGATTATATTAGCTTCTCAAGGGCCGATAGAGCTGGTACGCATTATGCGTTCGTACGTTTACGAGAAGCTTCTGTGGACGACCTCGAGAGTCTTGAAGGTATTGTCCGTTTGCCCTAGCAATAAACCGGCAATAGTAGATGCGGGTGGCATGCAAGCGCTCTCGATGCATCTCGGCAATCCGAGTCAGAGACTCGTACAGAATTGTTTGTGGACGCTACGAAATTTGTCCGATGCTGGCACAAAAGTTGACGGATTGGAAGTATTACTGCAAAGTCTTGTACAGGTGCTCAGTTCTACCGATGTCAATGTAATTACGTGTGCTGCCGGAATCTTGTCGAATCTTACGTGCAACAATCAACGCAATAAAGTAACGGTATGTCAAGTGGGGGGCATCGATGCACTGGTGCGTACGATCATTTACGCGGATAATCGAGAAGAGATCAGCGAACCAGCGGTATGCGCGCTTCGTCATTTAACCTCGCGCCACGGAGAAGCTGAAACGGCGCAGAATTCTATCCGCTTAAATTATGGAATCCAAGTCATAGTGAAACTGTTACATCCACCCTCGCGTTGGCCACTGGTTAAAGCGGTGATTGGATTGATTCGTAACTTGGCGCTCTGCCCTGCAAATCACGGGCCGCTTCGTGACCACGGAGCGATTCATCACCTCGTGCGACTCCTGATGCGTGCTTTCCCCGAGACGCAAAGGGTAAATATCATCGGGTTTTCTTCGATACTTTCTAGCAACGATGACACATCAATCTCCTATCATGCCTGATACAATCGTGTTTGTTATTTAGCAGCAACGGTCGTCCGTTGCGAGCACCGGTAGCCGGCAGGCATCAGGCGCATTTATGGACGGTGGTGTACGCATGGAGGAAATAGTAGAGGGTACCGTAGGAGCGCTTCATATTCTCGCAAGAGAATCGCACAATAGGGTGATCATCAGATCGCAGAACGTGATTCCGATTTTCGTGCAGGTCTGTAAATTTCCTCGAATAGACATTTCGCCTGTTGTTGTTCTGCCGCTGATTCGATCGGACACAAATGTTTTTCTTTGCGCAGCTGCTGTTTAACGAGATCGAGAATATTCAGCGCGTAGCAGCCGGAGTACTTTGTGAACTTGCCGCAGACAAAGAGGGTGCCGAGATGATTGAACAAGAAGGTGCCACTGCTCCTTTGACGGAGCTACTTCATTCGAGGAACGAAGGTGTTGCCACCTACGCAGCAGCCGTTCTGTTCCGCATGAGCGAGGACAAACCACAGGAATACAAGAAGCGACTTTCCATGGAACTCACCAACTCTCTGTTCCGCGAGGACACAAATCTGTGGAACAATGGTGATTTCGCGATGCCACCAGACCTACAGGTACCGTAACTCGTAGTATCTTTCCTCTGACGGTATGTGCTGCTGCAATAAGAATATGCACCTTACAGATTTCCTTTGTCATGCTATACAACTTTCGAATACGTTTCAGCGATCAGGTTTGTACGTCAAGTCACGAAATGTTCGGTACCGATGAAAAATATTAACTTTCTTCTGTACGATCACTTTGTTACATTGTGTTTAAGTAAATTAAGCCACGAAACCGGGATAGCGATAGCGAATATTATACCTTACGTAGTACCTAGTAATAGCAGGTACATACTTGCATACGTAATCTGCCCCGCCATGTAAGTCTAGAAGTGTACGATTAGGTAGTGCGCTGAAGTAAATGTCACTTATCCATTATTCCAGTTTGCACAACTTAAACAAGTTTGAAAGATAAATGAACCCAACGAAAAGCACGAATGTAGCTTTAACGTCGTGAAAGATTGTCGACGAACTTTCATATATTTTGCCGCGTAATATTTTTTAGTTTGACCGCGAAATCCGTTGGTACATTCGCGTTTTTTACATCGATGCTTTCGCTTATATAAAGACAATTGTACATATATAAATGCATTCGAATCGAAGGCCGCGTTGTTCGTAAACGGGAAACGACTGCCAGAATCGTGCCTAATGGAGCAATGGAAACTGTAATACACGCATATATGTACAACGATAACTTTATTATCATCCTCAGTTTGCAACGTTACGTTATGCATGAGAATGCGTTTCGTTCCATTCGTGTTTCAACCCTTTCAGGCTGACAATGAGTAACAAAGACGATATTATCGCGGTATTACCCCTGAACACTAGAAACGAGTTACCCATCGACGTTGTATCGTTACCGCGGACTTTACTAATTTTCTTCGCGACATACCGATGATACTGCGACAAGTATGTCTCGACGTATACTCTCGACGGGGTGTTAAAGACACACCTGCAACAGAAGATACGTTTTGTGTTGATCTGAGCTACCTAATCTTCAGGACATGCTTGGCCCTGATCAAGGCTATGACGGTATGTATGGACAAGGACCCCCTAGCGTACACAGCAGCAGCCACGGAGGTCGAGGGTATCAGCCGCAAGGTAAGTCACTAGCGTCATCCTTTTCATTCGATAATGCCTTTCAAACGATTGGAACGTTCGATCGGACGTAGTTTCATATGTAAATTTCTGTCCACGCGATATTCACGGTTCGATTCTCCGTATTCTTTACGTAACTGAGAATTTTTCGTCGGAACGAACGCGTCTTCCTTGTTCTTGCATCGGGGAACAGATTTGTGCCTACATATAATATGGTGATGAGGGTACACATGTGTTCGTGCCATTTCTTTTCTACCTCTATGTTACGGATTTGAAACAGTTTCCGATAACCCGTTCGATCCTTAATATTATCGACGACAAGAGGAAAGTAACGCCTTTAATTCTATGTTGTTTTAACAGCAGCTTAACCCACGGACTTATATTAAAATACAGGCTATCAACAGTATCTCGCAGTAACATAGGTGACACTCAGCTCTTACGTACTGTTCTCTGCTTTATTGTTAACCACTACATGTTTACACGCTTTTAATTGTTTATAGGTTTGATTTGATTGAACTCTGGTCGCTACGTACACGTATCTCGTTGAGTTTTGTAAATATTACTAGTAATGCACGTTTTGCGAATGCACCTTTTGTTTCTCGTAAAAACTGTCAACAGGCTTTAGAACGTGTTCTGTAATTTCTCACTCGTACAATTTTTAATGCATGACGTATTTTCGTTATCGTTTCCGAATTGAACGTACTTTATGATGGGAAGAAGCATAGATACGTATTCGTAAGTAATTAGATAAGTGTTTCCCGCGAACGCGTGCGGTTATATTGTGATCGAGTACTTGCTGCAAGTAAAACAAGATGTTTCGTTTTCGTGCATCGCGATTCAACGCGACAAATTGCGCGTTCAAGATCATAGTTTTAATTCTAGCCATTCGAATCATTCTGTCTGCTGCTCCTTAATTGGATACTTCGCGTAGCTGTTCGCTTTATTTTACGCATACGTAGTTTCATGTATTAATAATGTCTAGTCTCCCCTCATTTCTTCGTGGCGAAGGAGCAGGAGGAGGAAGAGAAATTGATTTGCTTTCACGTGGCATTCTCTCCTACTGATTATTATTAATTACTCGAATTAACGAATGGTTTTTCCTCGGCGAGAAAATCTTTTACGAATACTTAGTAAAGTTGTGCTCTACTGGTTGAAGAAACTTTTAGCAGAATCTTTAGCAACGTAGTTCTTGTCGGTTCACGTAATCGATTGATGAGACGAATCGTTGGGTTTATCATGAATTTTCTATCGGAACAGGTTATGGTCAGATACCAGTAGATTCCATGCAAGGGTTGGAAATAGGTGGAGGGTCGACGTATGGCGCGATGGACACTATGGACGTAGCGCACGAGGGTGACCTGAGTTTCGATCATTTAGAAGAGCTTCCTGCACCGCCGCAAGATAACAATCAGGTCGCAGCCTGGTACGACACCGATCTCTGAAACCGTGCCAGCAGCAATCCTCCTCGGAGAAACGGACTAGTGAGGCTCTTAAGTAATTTTAATACAGACTAAATAGCATCGTCGTTTTACTCTCACCCTGTATCGATCGAGATCGAAAGAATTTTGACGGAACAACTGTGGAACGACGAGTTCCTATGCGCGAACGATCATCGCAGAAACACTACCATGGCACATACACACAAGTATACACGCGTTACACACAGAAGGAGAGGATGAGAAAAAAAAGAACTGTAGCTTGTTTTTACACGAAAGAGACAGGGTACGAAATCGTTTTATGCGATCATTGCAGTATCGAGAATGACTGCTTTGAATCCTAGATATATGAAGTGGAGATCTCGGTTTCACGTGTATCTAAATACACGTGTACACGTGTAATTACTGTACTTGCGTTTCAGTCCGTGTAGTTTGTAATACACGGGTATATGTATAGTGAAATACATGGGTACACGGTTAGGGAAATACACGGATACGAGCCATTCTACGTCAAAACGCAGGGGGAATTGCAGTTATAGTCACCCAACTTTTTTTTTTTCCAAATTTTGCAGCATTTCCATCGCGTTCCCAAGAATTAATCAAATTTAGGTAGTGTAAAATGTACATATACCTTCCTACATGTTACGATAGGTGATAAAACTACAAATTGCCGGGATAGTCAAATGAAATGCTTAGAGTTTTCCTTGGGAAAACGATACAATTGCTGCAAAATTTGAAAAAAAAAAAGTGGAAGACTATGACCGCAATTTCCCATGATTTTTGACGTGCGATGACTCGTACCCGTGTATTGCAATACCCGTGTATCCGTGTATTTTACCTTCCATGTACTCGTGTATTAAAAACTACAGGAACTGAAACACGCACATCTGTAATACACGTTCAGAACCACGATCTCTAATATGAAGTTGGTTACGCTATATACAGATATATGTATATGTATACATACAGATATATGTACAGGAAAAAAAAGTATATACATGTGTATGTATGTATGTATAACTCACCAATGTCGTACCTTAGATATTTATAATAAAAAGAATAGAAAAAGATATAGGGGAACTTGGAACTGGTGGTCAAACGCCGTTTACGTATCGAGACATCGAAAACGGTTAACATTGATTTATCGTTCGACGAGCCCCGTGAATCACACAACAAACCAAGTGGTATCGATTTTATACCTTCCCTTTTTTTTTTTTTTACGTATTATATCTACGAAATTATTGTTAATACGTTGTGAGAATGATATGATGCCACGTTTATTGTCGTAGCTCTAAGGATCAGGGTGAGAAAAAAATATTGAACGTGCGAATCGAACGTCACGTGTACCATGTCCGACAGTATTTTAAGTTAAGGCGCGTCTCTCGTCGCGCTCGCGCATACGTACCCAAAACAAACGTTTCTCGTACGATCATTATAGAAATGATTTTTTACCGATGCAGCAACTGGAGGCGTATATTATCCGAACGACAATATATCTCAGTTTCACGTACGCAGAGACCAAGTCGAATCCATTCTGTTTTTATTTTAGGGACCATCGTATTCTCGTTCACGCGTCAAACAGCGGATCGTTCGATTTCCTTTGAATTTCTACGTTTACGCGACCTAATCAAGACCGGTGTTCGCCGGTTCGAAACTGAACGATGAACATCGCGTTACGCATTTTATACATAGTCGTTGCATTTCACGATTCTACTTCTACGAAAGACCTCCGTTAGGGGCGACCGTCGTTTGGTTTTTAACGTATTACGTGACATCATTTTGTCACCGATAACACAACCACTTTATCGGAGAAAAGGTGGTGGGGTTTGCTCGAACCGTTTTCTCGGTACACGCGTGTCGATGTACCGACGAATTTTTAACGAGCTTGCATGGTCGTTACCGCGACGTGTATTGGAATTACTTTATCTCGACGGGACGAATGTATATTTCCACGTGAAAAGCTGATCGATTTTATGCGCATGCCTATGGTAGAGGGATTCTTGAGCGTAGATTTCACGGTTTCATGATTCGAAGCGGATAGCCTCTGCCCCTACTCACCACTCGTTCATTGGTGTGCGCATACGAACGTACGTACACTCGAAAGGATGAAAGTACTCGCGACTTCGATGGGTGTCGATTGAAAACTGTGAACGTGCAGCGATCGTAACGATCGTGAGATGCTTTTTTGTTAGAATTCTTGCGGTCGAACCGATCAATTTCCAAGTACGAAAACGGTGTACCGATATCAGCAGTAAAGTTTCCCTCGTCGATGCGACACGACGATCGTTTTATCAGCGCGTCACAGTCATCACCGATATTTTCCTGTACGCCATTCATTCGGCCTGGTTTTACAGTAAAAATCGAACGATACAGGTATCGCGTGTGTCGTCCGGAAGAAGAAGAAAAAAAAAAACGACGCATCGCCCGACACTGTCGATTGCCTGTTAACCAATAATATCATAGATCTCCTCCGAAACTTGCGAATCTATTGAATTGCAGAGTGCGTTTACCTATTTATACCGCTAACCCCGAAACGAATAGTATCATTCTCGAGTATCAGTGAATTACAATCACGAATAAATATAAACGAATATCAATGAAACTTTCGCATTACGTATTTTACAGGGTAGTTATACTTAATTTTTATTATTATCATTAAACGTAGCTACGCAATCGTGGCGCGGCGGAGTGCTTTGCATTGTTCGATGCCCTGTGCCCGCCTTCGATCGCAGTCGATGTATTAGACCTAAGAGAGAGAGACACGTAATTCGTACACACCATGTATATGTATCGTTTAATTGTCCAAACGAATAAACTGAACGATTAAGTACTCGGAAACGCGTTAGGAGATCGATTTCCATCTGTATTTTAGGATTATCCAGCAGGTTACACCACATTGGCGACTGTTAACGCCGTTCTACACCGAGACCGTAAGCCTTTTTTGTTTAGAATTCCAACTTCAGACCGCGTAACTATCTTGTCCGATTGCATTAGCAAAGCATCGAGAAACGTATTTCTCGCGCCACGGTCGGTTTCCAGGTTTTTTGGTCGATCCTCGAAACGACACCCGTATTCGGGATTCAGCTACGTAAGGAGATCAGTTACAGCACCGGTTTCGCGAGACACTCGCCGCTTTTATACGGAGATATGTGCATTAAAGGAAACCACGCGTCCAGCGAAATCGGTTGCGATGGAAAATTTTTAGTGTGTAAAATTTCAATCAAAAGAAATAGAAAATATACATATAGCGATAGAGATGAAAAACTAGAGAGATTCCGCGAAGAAGGAACGAGAGATAGGAACTTGATAAAAGGGGAGGGGATACTACTCGTATTTGTAAAAAAAATTGTAATATTTATTAAGTACGTATATGGATCCAAACAATTAGTAGTGCGTAAAATTTCAATCAAAAGAAATAGAAAATATACATATAGCGATAGAGATGAAAAACTAGAGAGATTCCGCGAAGAAGGAACGAGAGATAGGAAGTTGATAAAAGGGGAGGGGATACCACTCGTATTTGTAAAAAAAATTGTAATATTTATTAAGTACGTATATGGATCCAAACAATTAGTCCGAGAGCAGGTAAACGGTATACCTGAGACGAACTTGTGGGACGGAGAAGGGCGCGCATACATTCGCCGGGTCATTAATCGGCGGTCGGCTGTCGAGCAGCGCACATTCGTGCGTGTACCTCTCTCCTTGAAGGTTCGGCTGTCACGTTAACGGTTACTTCTTTCCGCGACACGAAGAGGATCGTTTCGAGAACAGTGAGCTGCTCGGGTTCGTTACATAGAGTGTGAAACCGTCGACGTTTCCCGACGGTCGAGGAAGGGAAGCGTTTCCGGTACGAGCAACAGCTGTCGTACGAACCGAGAATATTCTTCGGAGTGAAACGAAATCGTGATCTTGCATCGATCTCAGTGTGAATACCACCGCGGGTGCGCTTAACGGCCCCTTCTCGACTCCGACCGATCCGAAAAACGATAAAGGGGAAAGAAATGGTTCGTGTCGTGGCATAAATTCGTGCAAGAACCGTTCGTTGAACTTTACAGGAGAATTAGGAACGAAACGAAGGTAGGTCTGAAAAGTGGAGCACCTTTAAAATTTACGTTCCAACGCGCGCACTCGTCGCCGCCAGTGATTCTTTATCGGTCGAATAACTTTTGCGTGTCAAAGATTTGTTTGCCCGTTCGTCTTTTACTGCACAAAGTGCGATCATGCCGGTTATACAGTTCGTTTTATGCGTGTTTTTCGTGTTAGTGCGCGTGGAGAACGATGGTGCAATGATCACGTTTTTTCAACGTAAAAAAAATACAATTGTGACTCGGTTACAAAAGTAGCGTATATACGAAATTGATACCGTTCACGAAGATCACGGCGTTAATTTCTATCCGCAGTGTACCCTTGAAATACGATCATCCGCGAGTGGAATAGTGAAAAAAAAAAAAACCTTCGACGCGCTTTATAGAACACGGTTCATTGACAGTCGCTAGAACCTGCATCGGAGAAGGTGATAGCAGCGTTATTTCACGGAATCCAGATTCAGACTAGTTACCCTTGAGAGCTACCTCGAAAAAGCGGTTTCGGGTGCAGTCAAATTCCTCCCAAACAGGTCGACAGTTAAAAATATCCTTTTTTCCATTCGTATCGCGTCAGACGGCTCACGGAATTCGGTATAGCGCATCGTACGCTGTGAATCCTGACTAGATATAGTGAACGATCTTTCTAACAAACACAGGGAACCAACGAGGATTATCAAGCATAGCAACTATTTCGCGCGTTATCTCACTCGGGGTCACGAAAGACACTATTTATGTAGAACGATCGAGATTTCAACGCTCTGCCGATTTTCTATCGATCGTAGCGGTAACGGTAAACGCTTTCTAAACGTAACCGATTTTGCGGTGTTCGCGGTTCTTTAGCGTAGATAAAAGGTGAAATATATTTTGATCTTTCGACGAGACCACGAACAAACGATCGAAACAAGAGATTGCCGACTGAAGCTACATATTGCCTATCAAAAAAAAAAAAAAAAAAAAAAAAGAAACGACCACCTGGTCATTCAGTCGTTCCCTACAGCTGTACACAACCGAATTACTACGTCCTCGTGGAATGCACTTTAGAGTAGCGCCTTGCGTCGCGGCGCACCGCGTCGGCTCGTGACGCGTCTTGCAGAGAACCGGTAATGACGTGAAAGTGCATCCAAGAAGCAGGGGGATCGAGGTAGCGAGAGGGTCTCTCCGTTCCCCTGGCAATCACAGCTTCGTTCGGGACAATCTCTCGTCTCGCAGTCGGTCTCGACTTTGCACGGTGAAATTGTTCTCTTCTACGGTCCCGACGATCAAATCGGTTGTTTAGAAGAGCGTTGAGAACGCCGGGTCGCCGATCGCCTCGCCCGTTTCTGCCTTCTCGGTTCTCGGGGTCGAGCGCGAACTTTATTCCGCGACGGCGCGCGCGGCAGCTTCAGCTAAGATTACATTCGCGCACCTGTCGTCTAGCGAACCGTTTTCTCGTTGATCGCTGGATGTCAGTGATGATATTTCGAAACACCGTAATAATTGATATTTCGATCGAGTCGTTCAGAACCGATTGTCCGCGGTCAGAATCGAAATTCTTGGGTACAGAGTGGATGAAAGGAAAAGACAGGTACGTCGTATATTTATATCGGTTGCGGGGGATTTTCTATGGGTCTGTTATCGTTGGTCGTGTCAAGGGAAAAATGTACTAACTTTACTTGTAGCATTTTTTTTCTGTGTACGACCCTATCCTTTAGGTTGTACTCCACTACGCGCACCGCTCAAGTGTTATTTCCTTGTTATTTTCTTTCTTTTGTACAGGTATCAGGATCAGGAATGAAACAGTATCGAGTTTGACCTCGTGGGGGACGGATCGGACGTACGGTGGGAGTAATAATCGTATCGGTGACATTTTGTTTCGTTTAGAAAGACACCGAAGATTATCGAAGATATTCCGTTCAACGTGGACGAATTAAAGGTTTTTTACGGTGTACACGGAGTGTCGCGATCATCGATCGAGAGAGAATTCAGTTACAGCACGATGTTTGTGCGATTGCACGCGGCGAACAGACCAAAGGATCGTTGACGGAGCAGAAATAAATCGTTTCAACGACTCGAAAATGACCGTCGCGATGGAACACAAGCGGAAGAGCTCGTGGGATTCGAAGGTGAGACGAATGTGGCGCACTTTCCCCCTGCTCGCGGGTTCTTCTTTACATCCTTGCTCCCGAGACTCGCGATTAATTAACCGGTTGGCCCCTGTGTGAAATTAGACGCGAAAGAAAACGTAAAATCGAAGAGAAACGATGCGTGTCGACAGAACTCCATTGTGTTCCACGAGAGTGCAACGGCGCAGAAAAATCTGTTTATATTATATTTTTCGTCGATGCTATTATATTCGATAGAGAGTTTCGGAAAATTAGTCGACACGCTCTTGAAGATACATTCGTTTAAATAGAATGAATATGGTTTTAATTTAATGACTATTGGGAATCATTTTTCCTGAGTACGTTGCACGTGGTTGTAATAACTCTGTTAAATGAAAATTTTTTCTTGCCGATTTCCATCCGTGTTTTCTATCCAACGAGGAAGCTATCGCGTTTCGGGGCCTCATTTCTCCGCAGACGCGTTGACCTTGTTCTCCATTGACCCCAAATGGCGAACGATCCACCGAATACCTACGCACTTGACGTAGAGATCTAGGTTGGCCGGAATAAAGCACACGATGCGTTAGGTGGGTTGGGTTGGGTTTACCTGGGTTGGGCCTTCATCATCTGCTCTCTTCTCGATACCGTTACCTTGCTAGTCGTGGCCAATCGCTCGATTGGTATTCCGCTCGAATACGTGAAATGACATTTATCACGTGCTCCCCGCGACCGTTCGTGTCGAATACACGGAAAGTTTCTATCCGTTGTGTCTGTGTGTTCGTTTGTACACCGAGCTCGAATGAGCAATACTTGCTATTATTATTCGGTATCGGGCGCAGGCATCTTGTCCATAATTTCGGTCGGTGGAGGGTGGTGCTTCGAGATACATCCACGATAGATAAAAGAAAGCGGACGCGGTGTCGACGTGCTAGAATTCCTCTTAATCGGAGAAAACGATTATCGTGCCAACGGATAAACCGAGCGGCGATAACGAGTACGTTTTATTGCTCGGTCTTCTATGGTTGGTTGCACGCACGTGCGAGCTCGCGCGCGCGCGCGACTCAGCCACCGTGCACCGGTAAACGATTGTAATTTAAAGCGAGCAAAACTCGTTCTTAGATTCCAGCTCTTTTGGAAAGGTAGCTCGGTGGACGTTTAGAGTAACGGTAATAACGGTGAAGAAAGACACGAGGAACAGGGTCCCCTGAGCTAAATGGAAGTTAGTGGATCCTTTAGCGCGGGGGTCATCGACACAGTTTCTTTTCGCGGCTCGAATCTACGATCGTCGTTTACTCGGAACCTTGGAATCGGAAAAACTGTCTCGCGGACGACGCGACGATTCGCCCGATACAAGCTATGAGTCGAGAACAATCGGCTTTTACGTTCCATTCTTACGTTCCAATTCCTATTCCATCGGAATAGACGGACGAGACGGGGGTAGAAAGGGGGGGACTCTCTCTGTAACGAGAATCGACTAGGAACTTTCACGAAAACATCACTCCATGGAAAGCACTTTCCTAACGCGCTGTGTCTTGATTTGTCTTGGCTCGAAAGTCGTTGACCGTGTCCATTAACGGATGCGTTCCATAGGCCGGTAGGGGAACATGGCCGAATGCGTCCTAATCTCTTCGTCGGATCACCTGCCATATGTTTCATCGTTCACCGCGACATTGAATTCTGCTTTCCAACCGGATCTGGCCGGTTTTTTGTTTCGCCTGTTCTCGAAACGTCCTCTGAATGAGAAACCGTCTGTTTCATCTCGAAATGTAAGTAGCATTAGTGTCCGTCGCGCTTCGTGGATCATCGAGCCGCCGTTCATCAGAAAGTTGTTGTTCCCTGTACAAGAAAAGTCTCGAGTCTGTTGACCTTTTGGTACACTCGTCATTGGCGAACGCGTTCCGCGAAAAACTCGTCTCGAGTACTAACGATCTCGCGACTCTGCACGTTTAACGATTTATCGGAACCGATAGGAAGGGACACGAGCATATATTAATATTATGCAACCACGGTTCATTAAACGAGCGTTTCCTACGGAAACTGTCGGCAAAGACTATTATCGAACTAGGTTGAAAGTACACAAAGGCTTCGTGCTCAAACTTTCATTCGACTTTCGTAATATCCTCGCGCCATTGTTCAGGCAAAGGCACCCCTTGTGCTTCGATCGCGTTCGCTTACGTAACGTGTACGAGGAAAATCGATTCGTTGTTTGTTTCGATCGGTAGAACTATCCATGAATTCCCGTTCATTACACGCGACAAGATAATCCTATCGGCCCTTCGTACAAATTTCATACGCATTCGCAGCAGAATCGTTCTATAAACCGCCTAGTAATCGACCGTTGCTCTGGCCTTTATCAATTTAATAGGTGTCTATTGGGACCCCGTGTACACATATATACAATATTATGTTGTGTGTCCCCGTTTAAGTAATAATCAGATAATGCTCGCTTCCCGTCGACTGGCCAGAGAACTACGGAAACGATCGAAAACAGAGATCGAGCGAGAGATAATATCTCATTAAACGGGCTGGAGATATTGGTAAACCGCTTTCGCGTCTGTGCGCCTATAAACGCGATCATCGTGACTACGAGCGTAGGACGTCGAGTCCCGTGAGAAAACGAAATCGACCCTCGCGGAGTGACTTTTACTCGGCCTGTTCTGAGCTCGGTGACCCGTGGATTCCTTCTTTCGAGCCGATATCGACGATTCGTTCGAACACGATAAATGGATATACAGATGTTCCAGTTTTCTTCCTTTTATTCCCTATTTTTTCCTTTAGGTCCAATTACAGGCTCCAGATTTTTTGTACGTTTCCTTGACGATTCATCCGATTGACAGGGAAGAGGTGCGCACGACCCATCGCTACGGTCCCCCCTTTGGACACCGTGTGCCGAACGTAACATTTGAACGAGGGCGTAGGCCCCTTTGTGCCGCATCGTGCATTCACACGTACATACATATACAGTGAGAGTCAAAACTGAGTATACACTTATTGTTGCATCCTACTATTGTAATGGAGTAATACAGTTTGATATGATTTTCTCAACATTGTCAGGATGAATAGGCAGCCAAAAAATTCGATTATATAACCAGAAAATTTGGTAAATATCATTAAACGTGACGAATGTACTGGATTTTTATTCATGGTACTATGGGCAAATTTGGATGTTTAAATATTTTAAAATCGAATTCAGCTGCAACTGTATTCATGGGTCTTTTAGTGAGATCGCGACCCAAAATATACAGTAAAGGTGATTGGAAATTGTTTGCTGGAAAACACTTACAACCAGTTAAGTCCTTCTCCACAGTTACCAGTTCTCGATCTAAAACAGCATCTATGTGAAATGTTAGATTCTAAATTGAGAGAAATAAATATGAATGAATCCCATACTTCCAAAGTGTATACTCTCTTTTGACTCTCACTGTACACACAGGACGAACCGAGTCGGTGTTGGTGGCGGAGGTGCACGTGCATCGATGCCAGGACGATTACACGGATGCTTGCCGACTTGGACGCGCGAGCGCCGTTACAGAAGATAGGCTCGACGCTGAATGCAACTGTTGGTACACGGTGTACCGAATCTACATCGTGTGTCGTGTATGCTTCGACGCGAAAGCACGCGTGAAATCGTACGGCCGAGCCCGATCGACCGTGCGAAACACGGTTGCGTAACGCATCATTTCGAGAATCACGACGATTACTTCGCGAAACGCTCACCTCTAGGCTCGAGATTCCTGTGGAATCTGGTTCGCTGCTGATCGATGCAACGCGCAATTGGGGCGAAACGTGTTTTCCGATGGGTTGCAAATCGCTATTCTAATCGGTTTTCGTCTGTCGAAGGTAGGGACACACCGAATACACCCAGTAGTCTCGACCAATTTTCAATTTAATTATCCGTCTTTTCGTTTCGTTGATGAAAGTATGACGATTGCTAATACAAGTCGTGTCTCGCCGAGAAATCTTGGTAATGCGGTTGCTTCGCGTCTGTACGAATCTGGCCGCAGAACGAGAAGAACCGGGGGGGAAACTTTCCAAACGTTATTCAGGGGCTAACCAAGGGAAGCGAAGTCTGAAGCAGCACACGAAAGGCTTCGACCGGTCTGTTCAGATTGCGCCCAAAGACATTGAATATTTTCTTTCAGATTTCGGTTAGCACGGTGAGCACCAGAAGATTCAGCCGTGCCGGGACACCGAGCTCGATTCTGTCGTCGGACAGCGACATTCGATTCACGAGGAAACTCGGCGGACAGTACCGTTGCGGGTGTTGCGTGCTCGCTGCGTTTTTGCTCTTTCTTCTGTTTTCGGGGGTCTCCATCTATCTCGGCTGTAAGTATCACGGTTCCCGTATTCGGTATATATGCTCGTTGCGCGAAGTAGAACGTATCAGGTTTTGCCTAGCGCGCAATTAACGATTATATTCGGTGCCGTCGTGTGTCGAGCCACGAGGATCGGTTGGACGAAGAATTCGAAACGCGCGCGAAACTCGTTTTATTTCCGTACACGCTTTCTCCGCGAAGTCGTACGCGATTCGCCGGTTGTCGTAAATGAAATTACTACTACTGTTCCACGGTTAACCGACGATCGACGATGCTGGCGGACATGAAATTACTTCGTGGGACACACCGTGTTCGTTTCGCGAGACGGACGAGTTCACGGTGTCTGAATGTTTCGTCAAGTATAAAGTGTGATCGACGTCTTCCTTTGTTCTTTACGAACGGGTGGGGGATTTTTTTCACCGTGTGCACTTCACCTTGAAATCTGGCTCGATCGGGCGATAAACGGACAAACAAGGAGGAGCAACACGCATCGACGAACAGGCATGTAGGTACTAATTGAATGCAAATGTGCTGCTAATGCCCCATGCGAAAATAACGGTGTGCTGGATAGAGTACGAACGCGTAATTGAAAGACGACTGGTGTCTATTTTCACCGAGACGCGGTGGAGAACAGTTTATGGGACGATCGTTTAAAAATGGTTTGCCGGTTTTAACGATTGTTCTTCAGCTCGCGCAGGGAAGCGATCGAGGAAACCAAGGATGATGCGGCCAGAGCCCATTCAGGTCTTCCAATGCGCAAACATAACGGTTCGACCGAGTTACCGAGTCTTCGAGGAAACCACGCTTACGTTCCCCGATCGAGTATCGCACACGCATACCGTACGATTCGAACGAAAACGTATGGTGTAAAAGTTGAGAAGCAATCGACGACGGTCGAACGTGTTATCTATATCGAATCAGTTAACGAAGCCGATCAACAAGACGTGTCGTGGCTATAATAATTGGTACCGTATACACAACGAACAGAAGAGATCGAAGGAATCGCTGTACTACGTTGGTCCAGTGACGAGAGGCCTTGAAAGTAGCAAAGCTAACGGTCTGACCGAGTTGTCGAGGCATCGCGACTCTGACCCCTCCAGCGTGTTCGACCTTAAAGAGGGGATCGGTGTCCTTGAATCGTTTCGATTCGTCACGATACTAAACCGAATTCTCTTTTCCAGAAATATACCGTGTCATCGTGAATCACACGAATGCACGACAGTGTCGCGAAATCATTGCCAGCCAAAGTGATCTATTTCGTTGGTTTCCGTCGAACGGTGTATGTAGTTCGTTACGAAAGGGAAAACACGGCTCTGTAGTGTTCTCGAAAACTACAATCGAGTGAAAACGGTCTGCCGGTTTTTTGCTCGGATCTCTCGACCCGCGGTTGATCCTAAAGCCGCAAAGGATCGCTCGTTGCCGACAACAAGTATTCTCAGGATCGAAAAAATACGATCCCTGCGGTGTAAAAATGATTGACCAAAGGCACGGTGAAAGGTGAGCCTCGAGAACAAACTCGACTCTCGAGCCACTCTGCTCGAGCGCCACCGATTCTCTAATTCACATTTATATAGAGGATATAATGTAACTGGCGGTGAAACTGGGTAAACGATGATTTTACGTGAAAAAATAAGTCGAAAAAATAGAATAAAATTTTCGACTTTTACACATAGAATCCTCCCTTACTCGGTTGTACCATCAGTTACATGTCACCCTGAATACGTATTGTCTGGTCGAGTTGAAAAATAAACGTCTTGTACTTTGCACTAATCGCGGATGTTTTTCGTTTTTCTTGTCATTTCAGACACGTTCCTAACGTCAGACCCACCAGGCGATCAAATTTTCTTGGCGACTTTCCGAGTTACCGAAGGAGATTCGTTCGCTTTGGAACTAGCAGATCCCTCTACCGAAGCCTTTCGAATACGATCGCGAGAGTACCGCGATCGGTTGAATCTCATGTTTCGACGCAGCTGGTTGAAAATTTCCTTTCTCGCCGCGGAGATTTTAGCGCTCGATGGGTAAGTGGTTGGAATCTTTGCCAAACGTATCTTTGGGATGGTACCACCTCCGATTTCAGTTATTTCCTGACACATCCGTTGTTAATTTCGAACATCAAACGAGTCCATTTGCGTGTTTCGATCTTTTCGCTAATTTTCTGCGCAGCTCCGAGGGCGACGATTTGGTGGTGCACTTCGACGTTCGATTCGATCCACGGTATCAGACAATCACGACCGCCGACATCGTGGATATTTTGTCGAAAGAAATTGATCCCACGACATCGAAATACTTGTCGAACTTGACGATAGATTCACAGAGCCTCGAAGTCGAGGAGAGTATAAAAGCATTGAACGCTCAAGTCAGTTCGCAAACTACCGTATCATCGTCCCCAGCGACAACCGCGACGGCACCTCCGCCCAGAAGGTGCAGCCCCGTGGATTTATCCTATTGTAAGCACCTTCCTTACAACGTCACCTCTTACCCGAACATGTTGGGTCACGGTTCCTTGACCGATGTTGAAGAGGATGTAATCGCCTTCAGGTACACGCATTTCCTCTCGATCGTTTCCTGCGACTTCTTCGTAGTATAGTGGACTCGACGTAGTATTGTATCCGATAGGGAGCTGGTCGACGCGGAATGCTACCGACTGGCGTACGATTTCGTGTGCCAAGTTTTGCAGCCAGCGTGCGCACCGAGTCAACCGGAAGACCTGCTGCAGTTACCGTGCAGAAGCTTCTGCCGAGAATTTTGGAACGGATGCGGCAGCCGACTTCCGGATCGGATCAAACGGTTATTGGACTGCTCGAACTTCCCAGAGTACGCGGACCAGGGTGGTTGCAGGGCGAAACCAGGTGAAACGATCGGTACCAGCCTATCGCGCGTCAAGATCGGTCGGATCCGTTGAAATTTATTCGGGTAACGTTGTCGTAGGGTGCGTGCAAGCGCTTCAAGAGAAAGCATTGTCCCCGAGAATATGCGACGGAGTGATCGACTGCCCTGACCTTTCGGACGAAAAGAATTGTGCATACTGTCGCGACGGTTATATGCACTGCGGCGTAGGCAGAATGTGCATACCACACGTAAAGAGGTGCGATGGAAAAGTGGACTGCGCGAACGGCAGCGACGAAAAAGATTGTCGTGAGTATCGAAGCGCGCCGCCTTCGTATTTTCTTACTGGTTTCTTATGTTTACGGTATGATTTCGTTAGTGTCTTTGGCGTCGAGTATCCGAGCCATGAAATCCCAACCACTGGACACACCGTACGCCGCCAAGTATACCAACGAGGGTTTCGTAGTGTTCAACGAGAAGGGTACCATCGGTAAGCTTTGCACCGCGAACCTTAACGCGACCTTGCCGGGAACGGAAATGGAAACCGTTCTTCAGACCGCGGCTGGTTCACTGTGCAGTTTGTTGACCTACGCGTAAGTACAGATCGTGTTTTCGTTCGTTTTCGCGAGTGGAAATTTGTGCAACGTATGATTGACCTCGTAATCCGTCCTCTGCAGGGGGGTGAAGTCTGTGGAAATAAGAATCGACGACGAGGATGACGTTCAATACGTGCACATGGAGGATCCGTCCGCCACGGAAATCACATTCGTCAGGGCCCCTTGCCCGAGCAAAGAAGTTATGTATGTCCGGTGCTCCGATCTCGGTACGAAAATTATTGTCAAGTTGTATGAGCTATTGATTCAAGGGGAACATGTAACGTCTGAGCTGACATTTTTCTACAGAGTGTGGCGTACAATCTCTGCGTGTAAAGGGCGGTACACGAGGTCTGAATAAGATGGCAGAACCTGGCGATTGGCCGTGGCATGTGGCTCTGTTCAAGGAAGACGTACACGTGTGCGACGCAACCCTCGTCGCGGAAAATTGGTTAATCACCACGGCGTCTTGTTTCCAAGGGTTAGTCTTGTTTCCCATCGATTTCCTCACGGGTCGTGACCATCTTTCTAGTGGTTAACGGTGTTGTACAATGACGTGGAAACTCGACTTTCGCTAGGGGAAAAAGTAGCGTAAGTGAAAGGCCTTGTACCACTTGGGATTAGAAATTACTGAAATTTCTGCGAAATTAACATTTATTTCAATAGGTACTTAAAATAAATTAACTAAGTGGTAGTAGGCCATTCGCCTACGCCACTTTTTCCCCTAGTGGAAGTCGAATTTCCTCGTGAGTGTACATACGGATGTACAATTTAACGGATTCTTTTAGTCAATCGAAGGCGGAATGGTCCGCGAGAATGGGCACCGTACGGCTCTCGAGTACGTCACCGTGGCAACAAGAACGTAGAATCGTAGGTATGATTAAATCACCGGTAGAAGGAAGCACCACAGTTCTGTTAAAGCTGGACCGTCCATTGGCCACGTTCTCGGATTTCGTGAGGCCCGTTTGCCTGCCATCGAATCAGGATCCACCGACGGACACGTCAATCTGCAACACGCTCGGCTGGGCGAGAAATCGTAAGATCAAATTCACCGGTTTTCCTTCGTTTAAAGCGTATACGCGGTCTTTCCGTCAAACTTTCAGCGTTTGTTGAAGCCTCAAGGCTCCGTTATTTATCTTACGGCGCGTTACATAAGGACGTAATTACGCGTATCGTTTACGCGTTGCATCGACCTTAGAGGGATGGTAGTGCGGGACGGCTTACACAATCTCTGTGACAGCACCTTTCTCGATCTTAAATCGAGAATGAATATCCTTGAAGTTGGTATAAATATACGCTCTGTGTCGAGCGCACGATGTCCCGTTGAAATACGATTTCTCGGTACGCACGGTAGAACGCGTATTATGCCGACAGGATTACCTAATGACAGGAACATCGGTGGGCAAATTAAAACTAGTAGAATTTTCGATAGAACGCATACCGTCGCGTTTATGCAATAACAATGACTATTTTTTTTTTTTTTTAACGGAACAATTGTCTTCGATCAGGCGATCTACTGCAGAGGGTACAACTTAAGCATAGCGCGATGGAAAGGTGCGAAAACATAAGCATCGCGTCGGTCAATAGCGTCTGCACCGAACCCGCCTATTCCACTGACGATTGCAACGTAAGTGAATTGAGACGTTCGTACACGGACCATTGAAGCGGCACGTTCGCCTGCGAATTAATACCGCGGAACTACTGGAATTAACTTTTTACTTCCAGGAGGAAGAGGTTGCCGGCAGTCCCATGTTGTGTCTTCGGTCGGACGGTCGGACATGGGCTCTAACCGGTGTCGGTAGTTGGCGTATTGCCTGTTCGAAAGCCGGTGTCGAGAGGCCTCGACTGTACGACAAAGTTTCGTCAAATATTGCTTGGATAAAATCTACGATAGAATGATTTTCATCCTCGAAGTTCGATACGAAACGAATTTACAAGTACACGTATCGACCGATAAAAACTTTCGCGATCGATCAAAACCGACACGGAAATTGTGATACGCCGAGTGGGAATGGATAATGTCGCAAAATCGTTCCCGGTTATGATTCTCTATCGTTATACATATTGTGTTTTTTTTTTTTTTTTGTTAATCATTTTTTCTGTTAGACTTACTCCTTACCGCAACTGTAAAATACTCGAGGAACATTGTAAATTAGAGCGATCGTCTTCATTTCAATCCACGTGAATCGAATGTAATGTAAAGGAAAATCTGTGGAGTCAAGACTAGTATTGTAATATACACGCATACGTTCGAAATCGTTTGCGTTCAAGGGGTGTGTAATGATTTCTTTGGACAATGTGGCATGAAATTTGAACAATGATCCCCCATTGCGCAACCGTGTTACCCGTCTTACGTGCGTAGATTTACTGTAGTTCTACGCTTGTATAGTGTGTATTTATATTCGATCGCGGGGTCTCGTACACCGACGTTACATAAGTGGAGATAGTTTTCATCAAGTTCGGATTCTCCGTAGTACGGACGTACCGTCGCGACATTCTGCGAGTACCTTTGGTGGTGTTGCGAACCAAGTAGTGCGCAGAGACTGGTAGGGATGGTGGGAGGCCTGGCGTAGACTTAATAAATTCTCAACGACTGCGCGCCAGCCATCGGTTCAGCGAAATCGCTGGCACAACGTGCATGGTGTAAGCGGACATAGCGGAACGTTCGGACGGTTCGGTGAAATAAAAAATATGGTAAGAATAGCAACTGATTGTTTTATAACGCCTCGATTCTTTTCGCTGACGAGGTCTCGTGCGCAATTACCCGCCGTAGTGTGGCTTAAACGCGACAAAAGATACCAATTTTCGCAAGGGTTCACACGATTAAAATAGCTACGGATTTCTGTTCTTCGTCAAACACATCGATCGAACCTTCGATCAGACGCCGCTGCCGCGTCTGATGCGGTCTATTCGATACTTTACTAAACCGGTTCCCGTACGGGAATCGTCGTGTGCGAAGGGATCGAGGAAATCGGATCTCTCGGACGTGGCAAAAATCGAGCAGATCCTCGACCATCCGGTCGATCTGTTCAGGATCTGGCACGACGAAGCACGAAAACGCAACCCGCGAACACCGGACGCCTGTTGCTTGGCGACCGTCTCAAAGTTGGTGCACGATCGATCAACGCATAGAATGGAATGCTTGCGAAATGTGTAACTGCAACGGCTTCTCTTTCAGAGACTGCAACGTGTCTGCGAGGAACGTCGTCCTTCGGGAGTTTGATAACGATGGTTTTGTAATCGTGACGGATCGGCGTAGCAAGAAAATCGACGATATCGTAAGTCTTTTCCGGGACGCACAGTGTTTTGAAACAGGCATCTGACCCCGAAAGACCCATAATTTTTATCATTTTTTATTACTTCATTCGCATATATTCTCAGTGGTTTCAGTTTCACGATCGTGATTCGTCGATTCGTTCTAATTATTGTTAGTTTATTCTCGGAGTTGTACTATCTTTATTACGGATTTAACACCTTGTAGACGGAGTATATTTAGGTACTGCCGAAAATACTCGAACAAAGTCCGATAAAAATGGAACTTTCCATTGCTCGCATATAAGCGCTGTAAAAGTAAGATAAAGCGATTAAAGATAGAAGAAAAGATAGTACATTTCCGGCCTTAATGTTTTTCTTTTACCGGAATAAAGGAACGATAACACTGAAAATAAGGTATGTGATGTTTACGAAGAAAGATACTCTAGGCGATTCAGAAATCTATTCATACTTACATTATTCTATTACACCTACATTGTCAATCCCGTTATTTTTCAGACATTCTGTGTATAGTTTTTCTCGGTTAGACAGCTGTTATAAAACACTCTGCGACGCAGACATTTATCCCTTCGCTGACGGTTTACGATCGTTCCAGGAGAATGTCCCTCGTGTCGCTATGTGTTATCTGTGGTCTTACGTTAACGAAAAAGAGCAGCATATCATTCAACAGGTACGTAATAAATAGTAGATTCGATGGATCGTTCAAACACGTATCGAATAAACGCTACCGATATTCGTATAGGTGAGGGTGGAAGGGATTATGAAAAGATTGGAGAAACAAGATTTTCAGCATTTGTACAACAAAGAACCGTTGTATTGTAAGATTCGGTCTCATTTGTGCGATCAAGGGCGGGAGGTAACTTGGGAGGAACTGAAGCAACGTCACGACGAGATACTGGATTCTGTTCGTAAAGACCAGAATAATTTACCAATGCCTGATCACTTGTAGGTGTATAATCGCTCGTAAGAGATACGATTTTCTCGAAGTTTCAATATTTAAATGTATCTTTCAGCGTTGGATGCAAACTATTCCCGACGATGATGGAATTTTATTACGCGAGGGATCACCTGATAGCAGATCGAATAATTTACCGGAAGGACGCGTCGAACGATTCTTGGGAACACCGTCGAATAGCAGCATAGTATACACATACACGCATGACGAAGGAATCCACGTCTCTTGTTACAAAACCGTCTGTTCACCGACACCGCAGCACCATATTATCTTAATGTAACTGATTCTCGCGATCACCTCCCCTTATCCCCGTCGATGTACACTTTTCCAGCAGCATTGGACGGGTGGAAGGACGTATGGGTGGTTCGTTGAAAAATAAAATGAAAGTACAGAATAGAATTGCTTTATCTTCGAGGATAGAATACATAGAAAGGTTGCGTGTACGCGATAATTCCAAAATTCAAATTCAAATTCCCAAGCAGCGGGAAATACCGCGTGTCCGTGCGTGGAAGAGCCAATGTATCGAACCGGTATTCTCCACGTGACGTGCGTATAGCGATTCTGCGCAGACGAGAGAGTAAAGCTGAAGCCTATCGGCTGAAGCCGTGTTCCTCGCCGCTACGCGCAGGCCTGTAAGAAAAGGCTGCCTGCCTGTCGAGACCCCTACCGCTCAAAACCCGAATACTCGTCCCTCCTGTTAGATGTATATGTATTATAAAGCGTGTTCTCGGCCCACGGGACTAGCAGTGTCTGCCGGGTCGAGAGCGCGCACGAATCGTAGTATATTTCGGGGTCAATGGTTGGTAAAATGCACGAGCACGCGGCGGCGACTGTTTGCGATACCGGAAAATCTGCGTTCCTTTTGCTCGAGGATGGATCGGTCTTCCCGGGAAGACAATTCGGCGCGAAGAGGCCGGTCGACGGTGAAATAGGTGAGTCTTCGTTTAACACGTGTTCGTCGTCTCTACGCCGCAACCAGCCGGCTAAGCAAACACACGTGTCCAGGTTTTTCCACGATCGAGTTCTACGAGCTCGTTGCTCCGTTTCTCTAAACTTGACCCTCGATTTTGGAACGATTGATAGGTACGGTGTGCGTCGATGGATTTTCGACGAGCACACCGATTCAGTCGGTTACACGGGAGTAACGATTCATGGCTTCCGCGTGAGCATCCATGTAAATGTACACACGTTCACAACGCGATTAACATAGTAGATGTCTGTTCGAGCGATCAACCGACCACGTGGTTTCCATACCATTATTCGTGCCGATTAAATGATCGATCGAGCAAGCGAATCTCGACAATGTTCCGTGACTCTATTAACAACCGCGGTCACTTTAACGGAGTCATTGACAGCTCCGTTTGTCCCCACCGTTCCATAAATTATATACGAGATATGATCGTTATACGTCTGCTGTATCATCGCGTCGCGTTCTACAGCTTTATCTTTCTGCCGACTACCGGTGACACACCCGTCGCTCCAATGAAATTGTTTTAAGTCTCGACAAGATTCGATTGTCTCTGTCTAGTCGGTAACTGTTAATCATTTTCCCTGTAGCATGCGAAACAATATTTGTTTCTGCTCGTGCTCGATCTATCAATCGCCTTCGTTGGTAATCTACACGGAAATAATACAGATACATGCCGTATTCTGGATGCGAGCAAAATTTCACTCCGGAAACTTGTTTAGATCGAGTCCAATGGTAATATACAGAACATGTGTGTATAGTTTCAGAAGCAACTGTGTATTTTTACAGTGTTTCAGACCGGTATGGTGGGTTACCCGGAGTCACTTACAGATCCTTCCTATCATGCGCAAATTCTAGTGCTCACGTATCCGCTGATCGGAAATTACGGTGTGTTTGGAAACGAGGTCGACGAAAACAAAATCCCATAGTAAGACTTCGAATTGCAAACAGAAAACAACGATCTTTTCTCGGAGAGATAGAGGATGTGTATTTCTGTCGTCTCACAAAGAATGCAATCGTATAAAAATATTTACACATAGTCGCGTAATCGATACTCGTGGATCGGTGACATAATTTCTTCTTACAGCTGGTTCGAATCTCATCGGATATGGGCCACGGGTCTGGTGGTCGGCGAGGTTTGCGAGACACCGAGTCATTGGCGACAAACGAAAACTCTTTCCGAATGGATGAAGGAGCAGAACGTTCCTGGAATATACGAAGTGGACACCAGAGCCTTGACAAAAGTTATCCGCGAGAAGGGCACGATATTAGGCCGAATTCTTTTCGATCCGCCAGTTGTGAATCCTCCAGCGTCTCTGGTTCCACCGATAGCAGATCCAAACAAGAGAAACCTGGTGGCGGAAGTTGTTCAGGTGTGGTAATACCGCGATTCTTCTAGTCGTTACAAAAACTGAACGGAACTTTCGGTGACATTTCAGCCCGAGAGAAAGACGTACAATCCAAATGGTCATCCTCGTGTGTGCGTGGTCGACTGTGGCCTAAAGTACAATCAGTTGAGATGCTTGATCGGACGAGGTGCTCGGGTAGACGTCGTTCCGTGGAATCACGATCTGAGCATGGTCGAGTACGACGGTCTGTTTCTCAGCAATGGACCAGGCGATCCGAGCATGTGCGAAACCACGGTGAAAAGTGTTCGGTCGGTTCTCGAAGCACGGTCAACGAAACCGATTTTCGGTATATGTCTGGGTCATCAGTTACTCTGCATCGCCGCCGGTTGCGTTACGTATAAGATGAAGTACGTACTGATTACCCTCACCACTTGTTGCTTCGCTCCAATAGATAGTCGAATGCACGAACGTGTCGTCGCCGTGTCCTTTTGCTTCCGACACTAAATTTCCCCATACGTTCGTGTGTGTACAGTTACGGAAATCGTGGCCACAATCAGCCCGTCACGCATCACGGGACCGGACGCTGTTACATGACCTCGCAGAACCACGGATTCGCGGTCGACGCCGGTCGATTGCCGGCCGATTGGGAACCCCTCTTCACGAACGCGAACGACGACAGCAACGAGGGAGTTTTGCACTCATCGTTACCTTATTTCTCGGTTCAGTTCCATCCGGAACACACAGCCGGCCCCGAAGACCTGGAATGTTTGTTCGACGTGTTTTTAGAGGCTGTCAAAGACGAGACTGCTGGAAAACCACGGATTTCCATCAAGGAGAGATTGAATAGAAAGTTGAGCTTCGTCGACGTTAACCCCACCGTCCCGAGCCGTCCAAAAAAGGTGCTAATCCTGGGATCGGGTGGACTGAGCATCGGCCAAGCCGGCGAATTCGATTACTCTGGATCGCAAGCGATCAAAGCGTTACGGGAGGAAAGCGTGCAAACGCTTCTGATCAATCCCAATATCGCGACCGTACAGACCTCGAAAGGCATGGCGGACAAAGTGTACTTTTTGCCGATTATACCGGAATACGTGGAACAGGTGGGTAAATATCCCGGATATTAAGGGATACGGTTTTCCGAACTGGCACTTGTTTCAGGTGATACGATCGGAGCGTCCCGATGGTGTGCTCTTGACCTTCGGGGGACAAACTGCTCTCAATTGCGGCGTCGAGCTCGAAAAGAACGGAGTATTCGAGAAGTATAACGTGAAAATTTTAGGGACGCCTATACAATCTGTGATAGAAACCGAGGACAGAAAGATGTTCGCCGATCGCATCGGTGAGATCGGTGAAAAGGTCGCGCCAAGCGCCGCGGTATATTCGATCCAGGAAGTAAGGGAATCAATATTAGGTGTAGTCTAGATCCTTTTTACGAGTTTCGAACATTTCGAGTTTTGAATTTTTCGTTTACAGGCGTTGGACGCTGCCGAAGAGCTGGTCTATCCCGTCATGGCCAGAGCCGCGTTTTCTCTCGGTGGTTTGGGCTCCGGATTCGCGAACTCGAAGGAAGAGTTGAGGATTCTCGCGCAACAAGCGCTCGCTCACTCGAACCAGCTGATAATCGACAAATCGTTGAAGGGTTGGAAAGAAATCGAATACGAGGTGGTCCGTGACGCTTACGACAATTGCATCACGGTCTGTAACATGGAGAACGTCGATCCTCTCGGGATCCATACCGGTGAATCGATCGTCGTCGCTCCCAGTCAGACATTGTCCAACAAAGAGTACAATATGCTTAGGACCACAGCGATAAACGTGATCAGACGTTTCGGTATCGTCGGCGAATGTAATATCCAGTACGCGTTGAATCCAAACACCGAAGAATATTACATTATCGAAGTGAACGCGAGATTGTCGCGAAGTTCGGCTCTGGCGAGCAAAGCGACCGGCTATCCGCTCGCTTACGTGGCAGCCAAACTGGCATTGGGTATTCGACTACCGGATATCCATAACTCCGTCACAGGGAAGACTACGGCATGCTTCGAGCCCAGTCTAGACTATTGTGTCGTCAAGATACCACGATGGGATCTCGGGAAATTTCTTCGAGTCAGCACAGAGGTACTTTGTAGACATACCTTGATAGATAGTTAGCGTCCACAGACCTGGTTCAAGCTATCGGAATCGCAACGCAATGAGAATTGTGGTTGATTTCAGATCGGTAGCTCGATGAAGAGCGTGGGCGAGGTGATGGCGATCGGACGAAAATTCGAGGAGGCTTTTCAAAAAGCTCTGAGAATGGTCGACGAGAGTATCAACGGTTTCGATCCATACGTGAAAGCTCCGAACGCCGAGGAATTGGAAAAACCAACGGACAAGAGAATGTTCGTTCTCGCTGCTTCCGTAAAGGCTGGATACACGATCGATCGATTGTACGAGCTGACCAAGATCGATCGATGGTTTCTCCACAAAATGAAAAACATCATCGACTACTATTCCGTCCTGGAGAACGTGGATCACACGAAATTGTCGCACGATGTACTGCTGCGCGCGAAACAAATTGGATTCTCGGACAAACAAATCGCCGCGGTGGTGAAGAGCTCGGAACTGGCCGTAAGAATTCAACGGCAGGAAAGCAACATTCGCCCAATGGTGAAGCAGATAGACACAGTGGCCGCCGAGTGGCCGGCCACTACGAATTATCTTTATTTGACATACAACGGTACTGTACACGACATGGAATTTCCTGGCGGTTACACGATGGTCATCGGTACGTAAATGATTCTCTTTTCGCGACGAATCGGTTCACACGTACACGTTACATGTTCGTATTTCACAGGTTCCGGGGTGTATCGAATCGGAAGCTCCGTGGAATTCGATTGGTGCGCGGTTAGTTGTCTACGTGAATTACGTAATTTAGGCAGGAAAACGATCATGGTCAATTATAATCCGGAAACAGTCAGCACCGACTACGACATGAGCGATCGACTATACTTCGAGGAGATATCGTTCGAAGTCGTGATGGATATCTACGACCACGAATGTCCAGAGGGTATCATATTGTCGATGGGTGGCCAGCTACCGAACAATATCGCGATGGATCTTCATAGGCAGCAAGCGAGAATTCTCGGGACCTCGCCAGAATCCGTGGACGGTGCCGAGAATCGGTTCAAATTTTCTCGGATGCTGGATGGCATTGGTATTTCGCAGCCCAGGTAACGAACCTGTGACAGGGGTGTAAGCTTCCAACGCGTCTAACGCTTATCGAATATCTCTCACGGTTTAGATGGAAGGAACTGACCAATTTGAAATCTGCCATCGAGTTCTGCGACGAAGTCGGTTATCCCTGCTTGGTACGGCCTTCTTACGTATTGAGTGGAGCTGCTATGAACGTGGCGCACTCGGACCAGGATCTCGAGTCGTATTTAAAGAGCGCCAGCGAGGTGAACAAAGAGCATCCGGTGGTCATCTCGAAATTCATTCTCGAAGCTAAAGAAATAGACGTGGACGCCGTTGCGTATGACGGGGTTATTCTTTGCATGGCCGTGTCGGAGCACGTGGAGAACGCGGGTGTTCATTCAGGAGACGCTACGTTGGTCACGCCGCCCCAGGACATTAACGACGAAACATTGACGAAAATCAAAGTGATATCAAAGGCCGTGGCCGCGTCTCTAGGTGTAACTGGACCCTTCAACATGCAACTGATCGCCAAGGTAATCGGTTGTTACGCGAGATGAAAAAATAACGAGATACAGTCGTCTAAAGATTTCGTTTCTCGACAGGACAACGAGCTAAAGGTGATCGAATGCAACGTCAGAGTGTCGAGGTCCTTTCCTTTCGTATCAAAGACGCTGGATCACGATTTCGTTGCTATGGCCACTCGACTGATAATCGGGGAACCCGTCGATCCTGTCGACGTTTTCGCCGGATGCGGCAAAGTCGGCGTCAAAGTACCGCAGTTCTCTTTCTCGCGGCTTGCCGGTAAGATGACACTCGATAATATCTAGCTTGAAAATGTAATATTTATTACAAAGCAATTTATACGAATAGGCGCCGACGTGATGTTGGGAGTGGAGATGGTCTCCACCGGTGAAGTCGCTTGTTTCGGGGACAACCGATACGAGGCTTATCTGAAAGGAATGATGAGCACCGGCTTTCATATACCGCAAAAGGGAATCTTACTATCTGTCGGAAGTTTCAAGGTAGTATTATCGTGCACCCACTTGAAAACTTTAGAAAAAACTAACGACCGAAGTTTTGGACTATACGTGCATACCTATTGTGTTGCAGCATAAAATGGAGTTGTTACCATCTATTTGCACTCTTCATAAGATGGGATACAAATTGTGCGCCAGCATGGGAACCGCGGATTTTTACACCGAACATGGAGTCGAGGTGAGTGAGGAGGAAATTTTTAGGAATCAAATGCTCTCGAACAAACGTAAAGTGTACTTATTTATTTACATAGGGGGCGGGTTACAAGCGAATGTTACAATTGAAAATATCGTTTATTTATTTACTACAGTTTAATTGCCTTTTTATTGTGTCGAATTGACGCAGTTCACAGGTTCTCGGAATAATAAACACGGTTCAGTCTTCTTCGAGTATAACTAACATTAAACGGTATTAAATTACCATGTTAGTGTTCGTAGTATTCAAGTTTATTGTCGGATGATCGAAAACGTTGGAACAGCCGATACATTCCGCTGCTCGGTTCTTAGTTCTCTCTCCCTCTCTCTCTCTCACACACACACACACACACACACGCACACTAGCAATTGACAAATCTTTCATTCGATACGTGCTTAAATGTTCGTTGATTCGTTCGTTTTAGTTTCGGAGGGTTCGAGAAGCATCACGACTTTACGAGATTTGGTTGTTTCCCTTGCCGGTGAAGCCGGCGTTGTCCGATTTTTTGGAATGCTTAGCTCCTGTGCCTCCGGTTCTTTGTACTGTCCTTCGTGGATTATGACTTTAGTGGTATTCCGAATGCTGGAAACACTTTGTTCGGAAGCTTTTCTCGACTGTTCATCCTCCGTCTCTGGCACAGTTGTACCATGCTCGAAGGATTCTCGCGCGAAACGATGCTTCAATGGCGCCACAAATATGGCTGCTTCCGGGTTTCTCCTTGGTGTTTCCGGTGGGTCCTCTTGAGGCCTCGAGCCGGCGTTCCGTTTCCTGAGCACTTTGATCTTGTCGCGGTAGGCTCTGGCATCCTGTTTGTATCTCTGATGCTCGAAAAGGAGGATCGACAGTCGGTCTGCCTGGTCCAGGTAGGTTGTTTTCTGTTGAATAGCTCTGTACTGATTACACCGATCGGCCATTTTGATAAAATGTCGTATGAAGAAATCTAGTAGAGCGCACAACCTTGGGCCGTCCAGCTCGGCACAACGTGTCTAAAAATATAACGTGGAACTACTAGACTATCGTAGATAAGATTAGAACAGGGGGATTGAGAAAGGGAGAGAAGGAAGCAAGGTGATTTCATCAACGAATAAAACGCATCCTATGTTCGTACGATAAATCGATAATTCCATTCGTATTAAATATGTATGTCTGTACCGCGAGAAGGATTAAAAGTTGTGAGTGATACGCGTTGTACGCTGGGGTTCGATTGAAAAGATAAAAGAAGCTTATCAGTAAGTAACCTACCGAAATTTCAATGATAGAATCCGTAGCTTTACGCGGGTTGATCAGCGTTTTGTTGGTAACTATCGTTGTCGAATGTTTCTTTCGTTGATTCTTCACGACGTCCCAGAATCCCCCCGTACCGTATTTCTCCTCCTGTCCGGAAATCTCTGCGCTCGATCGCGGCAACGGTCGCGAGACGTGGCGGACCACAGCCGGATTAATAAGCGTCAACGTGTCCGCCGTTAATATTCTCAGCAGCGTCTCGAAGTCTAAACGCGGAAAGAAGTTCTCGTTGTGTCGAATATTTTCCATCGCGTGGAAAACGTACATCACCGGGTTCTCGATGATGCGTTTCAGTTGTTTCTGCGTGTGCAGCAAATGATCGTAGGGTACACGCTGAAAGAGATTTCTGCCGCGGACGAAGTAATCCCTGAGGGTGGGTTCGTTTTGGCTGATGCAGTAATAGAGGGAGTTCAGAAACGACAACAAGCAATCGCCCATTCGGTTGTCGGGCCACTTGGACGGCCTGTCGTTCTCCTCGATCAGCCAGAACAGTTTGTGCCTGATGTGAGCGATGGTCAGGCCGAAGAAGCTATCGTACACTGGCCTCATGAAGGTCTTGTGTACCACCAAACTGATCAGGTACACTTGCACTTGAGCGTGAGTCATGCAAGTTTCGAGGTATCGTTCCGCGTTCGGGAACGTGAGCTGCCACTCTAGATCTTCATTGAGATTGTTGCTGGTCTCCCGTCTCGGTACAAAACCCTCCGGGACGACGTAACATCCGGATGCCTTGATCTTCTCGACGTCGGTGTAATCGGGCCAGGTGCTTCGCGATCGGTCCAGCCATTCCTGGCCGCAACTAGGCCATTCCAACCACACAGCTGGTATGATCTCGTACTGTTCGACTCGACTATGCCTGAGCGCGTTGGAGACCGTGATCTTGTCGCAATAGAGAACGCATCCCTCGCGTTTCGCGTCCTCTATCGATTCCCGATCGAAGCCGAAACAATCGGCCAACCGATGCAGGAAAACATTTACGAAATGTCTCATGAACTCGGTGCTGCTCGCGTAAAACAGATCGTAATTGTGTCGTATCAGGGCCTGCTTGATCCTTCGCTGTTTGCTATTCAACGGCTGTTTCCTCTCCTCCCGTGGATCGTACAGCTTTCCCTCGGAGGTGTAAGTGACTCGTTTGAAACAACGATTCGGTAATTGATCGTTCCTTATGCAACATTCGTCCCTGAGTTCGTAAATCGAAGTTTGCCCGTGCTTATCATTCTGGGTGGGGTACAAACTGCTATCGCTGTCTATCGTATAATTATCGGACCGATATCCGGAACTGATACTACTGGTACGACTTTCATTAGCAGACCCATGGATTTTGGTTTGCGTGGAATACTTCTCGCATCGACAATGCTCCCCGTTCAACAGCTCTGTCTTGTACGACGTTCTTTTGCTTCGGTTCGTCTTTTCTGTCTTAACGGAGGAATCGTTCTCGTAATCGGTTTCGTCCTGAATGTTACGATTAGACCGACTGAGCACTCGTCGATCCTCGTACAGAATCTCCTCCTCGGCGAGCAGGTTCGGCAACGATGTCGCGTATCCGTACTTTGATCCCTTGAGCATCCCTTGCCTGGATCTTCTTGGTAATATCAAGTTCGAGCGTGGTTTCAAGGAATAAACACTGTCACCGTCGCTGTACAATTGGTCGTTGTCTTCCGCTATCGACGACAGATCCACGTCCTCTTCTATCGTTCCGTCCTTCGATACATCCAAATTGTCGATTAGTTGCAGCTGAACGAATCCTGACGAAAAAGAGCAGAATAATTCGCTGTAATGACCGTGGGTAAATTTTTACGGTTCAACGTGTCCCATTTACCGGCTTTTACCTTCGTGTTCCGTCGTTTTCAGTAGTATATTGTAGATGTCTGAATTGTTCATGCTGCTGTAGTGGGACAAATAGTTCGGCTCCGTGATATCAATGTTATCGTGGACTGTGTAAATACGTACAGGCTGGAGCGGCTCGATGGTCGGTCGAGAGATTTGTGTGGTCGACGTGAAACCGACATTTCTGGCGATGTGCTCCTGGAGAACATCCGGTAACAGAACGTGCTTCTGCTGCGGCAAATGCTTGTTCAGTTCAGCTTCGGCCGACGACACCAACGTTCCTTTCACGTGCTCGATATCCCTGAAAATCGAACCCGTTCAAAACGATATTCCTGTTGGTCGTGTCACAAGAAGTGATTTTACGGAGGCAGATTAGATTACGAAATATATTGGAACGCTACTGGTATCTGTGAGAAATCGAAGCGGTGAAATATTCGATTTAAATGGAATTTTATCTTACTCCTCGTAATTCTTGAAAAACTGGACGCACATCATCAGATTGTTTAGCACGAAACGGTCCGGGCTTGTCTGTATCATTCTTCTGAGCAAACGCAGCTCTATGTCCTCGTAATCATCCTCCTGGCTCGAAGAATTGTCGATCGTTTTTCCGCTCACTTTTCCGCGCGATCCACTTCTGTTTCTCGACTTGGAATTTCCCATTTCACGTACACAAACGTTCACCGAAAAATATGTCTCCTCAAATGCGACTTCGTTAAAGTTGAACACGTTGCTTCGGTCCGTTCGAGAAGAAATCAACGTCCGCGAACATGACGGGTCTATCTACGAGGCAACACGTACTCGACGCTCATCGATGATACAGTAATCCAGTCGTAGGGTACCGTCACCGATAAATACCTACATATCTCGTTATCAAACTACAACGTAGAACGGATTAATCGGTGCGTCGCTATTGGCTATCGACAAATAAACCGGACATGACAAATACATTTTACTGGCACTCGATATGCATGCTCAATGTAATAATCCTGTTAGGGGATTTCAATCTCGAGAACCATAACATATTTTCGTATTCAACTTTTCTACTAATATTGTAATTTCCTATTCCTACGTATCTACCATGCGTTCGTCCAGTTGCAATGTTTCTGAAATCTGTCCAAACATATGATAAAATCGCGGATTAATTACAAAGGAATGTGCTGTACTAGATAATACAAATGGACATAGTTCATTATTCGAACCCATACTTCAGTGATTCGTTTTATCATCTAACGTGCTTATCTTTTCTAACGCAGACACATTGATACAATGTAGGCCTTCGGAGATCGATATCATCGAGCATTCTGTACAGAAACCACATGTACAGTTTATGCGAGTAGAGGCGATAAACTTCTGAGATTATAACGATGATCCGATCGCTTCACGGGAGACAATAATTAACACGAAATAACTCGGGGAAAATTAGACTAAGCGGAAGGATGATTTAATTGCAGGTTGAACCGGTACAATGGACGTTCGAGAATATCGCCGTGAACGAAAATTCGAGTCCGAGCGAACTTCGTCACCTGGCCGATTTCCTCTCGAAGAAACAATTCGATCTCATAATCAATTTACCGATGAGGAACGGTGGCGTACGACGGGTTTCGAACTTCATGACACACGGATATCGTACGAGAAGATTAGCGGTCGATTATTCCGTTCCCTTAATCACAGACGTTAAATGCGTGAAACTACTCGTCGAAGTGAGTAATCGCGTGGAATTCCATCCGTATTGTTACTAAAAGAAAAATTTATTACATAGTAACGACGGGCGTTTTCGATTATGTAGGCCATGAGAATGCTCAGAGGCCGAGCGCCTCGTATGAAGACCCACACAGACTGCGCGTCTTCGAGAAGAATGATCAAGCTTCCTGGTTTTATCGACGTTCACGTGCACTCGCGCGATCCTGGCGCGATTTACAAGGAGGATTTCGCTTCCTGCACCGCTGCCGCGCTCGCCGGCGGTGTCACGATGATTTTCACGATGCCCAACACGAATCCAGCGATCGTCGATCATCAATCGTTCGTTTTAGCCAAAGAGGTGAGGGCCTGAAGAACGTAAACTCCAAGGTTGTATTTCGGAACGATCGGATTTTGCAAATTTTTTTCTCGTTTCACGACGCGTTTCAGCGAGCCTCGAGCAATGCTAGATGCGACTACGCGCTCTTCGTCGGCGCTTCGTCCGAAAATTACAGTGTAACGCCGGAATTGGCACCGCTCGCAGCGGGCCTGAAAATGTACCTGAATGAGACATTTACGACACTTCGACTGAAAGATCTTACCGTATGGATCAAGGTAAGCGTTTTCGTGGAGAACAGTACAAAATTTATATAATTCGATGAACCGACGGAGGTGATCGAAACGGAGATTTGAATTTGTCACAGCACTTCCAAAGCTGGCCAAAGAAGTATCCTCTTTGCGTACACGCCGAGGGCCAAACGACAGCCGCGGTTCTCCTGCTGGCTGATCTGCATAACCGTCCTATCCACGTGTGTCATGTAGCTCGGAAGGAAGAGATTCAAATCATCCGCGCCGCTAAAATTAAGGTGTGCACACTATTACGGAAATAAATGTTTGTGAAGTCGTGCGTCGGATGAGCCTGACGTTGCCTGCGTTCGTTTCAGGGAATGGCGGTTACCTGCGAGGTTTGTCCCCATCATTTATTCCTCTGCGAGGATGATTTAGAACGTATTGGTCATGGACGTGGTCAAGTGAGACCGATCTTGGGAACCAAGGAGGATCAGCAAGCCCTCTGGGAAAATTTGGATGTGATCGATTGCTTCGCGACAGATCACGGTAAATTTTCATCTATTCACTTCTATCACAGTTACTATCATGATCTGAATCACATGTACAAAAACTACTAAAGAGTAGTTTTTGTACATTGGATTCAGTTTTTTTAGTAGATTTTTTACATGGGAAAAAAGTCTACTAAAAGAGAATTTCTACGTTTAAGCACCGCACACGGTACAAGAGAAATCCAGCGAGAAACCACCCCCCGGATTTCCTGGCCTCGAGACCATGCTTCCACTTTTGCTCACAGCCGTTCACGAGGGAAAATTAACGATAGAGGTATTTTAGTTGGAGCATTTACTCGCTCGAACGAGCAATGATTTTGATGACACGCATCTTTTTCGATTTCATACATATATCATAATAGGATTTTGATATCTCTTCGTCGCGTGATATGACGTCATCGATACGTCACTGACAGTATTCACGATATTGTTGAAAAATTTATTGTTCTCGCACCAAAAGAAAATTCTTTCCTTCATTTTCAATTGCGATTGTAAGCTCAAGGAATAAATCCCGTCTCTTTGCAGGATATAGTGGACAAGCTGTATAAGAATCCAAAAAAGATTTTCAATATACCGGATCAGCCGAACACATATATCGAAGTCGATCTCGACGACGAGTGGGTTATCCCGGAGGCAATGCCTTTCAGTAAATCGAAATGGACTCCGTTCATCGGTATGAAAGTTCGTGGATCCGTTCACAGAGTGGTTCTCAGGGGAGAAGTCGCTTACGTCGAAGGGCAAATCTTGGTGCCACCTGGCTTCGGGCAGGATGTCAGGGAACTTCAAGCGAAAATGAAACATCAAATTCCGATCATTGCGCCGGTAATCGAAGTTTCCAGTCGACCGAACTCGGCACTCGACGGTATGCTGTCACCGAATCACGAGAAATATAACAATTACTCCGATCGGATCGCGGACATGTCGGAGGAGGAACAAAATGGTAGGCAAATATTTCGTGTCGCGTTACACCGTAACGATATCCGTCGTAATCGACGCGTTTTCAACTACTTGTAGACTCATACGCGCATCTATTGCAACCAGCGTCGCAGAAGTCGAATGATCAGTACCGCGATAAAGTACAAGAGCGACAGCAATCCTAATCTCTTCGTGACTCCCGTCGCCCCGATACCACCCGTCCACACCAGCCACAGTTTGATCGGACACAATATTCTGTCCGTGGACATATTCAACAAAGAGATCTTGAAGGACCTCTTTCACATCGCGGAATTCCTTCGTGGTGCTGTCAGAAAAGATCGGCCCTTGGATCATATTCTACGAGTAAGAGAAACACTCTGGACATTTTAACGTTGCGATTGAATATGACCATCGCCTTCTTTTCGAACAGGGAAAACTGATGGCCTCGATATTCTACGAAGTTAGTACAAGAACTTCCTGCAGTTTCGCGGCGGCTATGGAACGTCTTGGTGGTCGGGTGATATATATGGATGGATCCACGTCATCGGTAAAAAAAGGAGAGACTCTAGAAGGTTTGCAATTCTCGTGTTGTATTTAACGCCAGGAAGAATTCGATCGACTAACGATCGCGCATTTTTAGATTCTGTCGCAGTGATGGCCGGTTACGCGGACGTGGTAGTTCTTCGACATCCCGAACCAGGCGCAGTTTCGGTGAGCGTTAATCCTATCGAGTTTACTCAAATACCGAACTTTAAAAGATAAGAAACACGCTTATCGTTCCTCACCTTTTGCTCAGAGAGCAGCACAACACTGTAGGAAACCCATGCTAAACGCCGGCGACGGAGTTGGTGAACACCCAACCCAAGCGTTGCTCGATATCTTTACGATACGAGACGAGATCGGTACGGTGAACGGGCTCACGATCACAATGGTCGGCGACTTGAAGCACGGTAGAACGGTGCATTCTCTCGCGAGGTCAGTTATACATGTTCCCGTTCCGCCTGGCAATTTGTCGGATCCATAACCTTGTCTCGTATCCTTGATCGACCATATCTTTATGCTGTTTACGTCGCGATCGTTAATTTTGGAACGCGTGACCACTTTACGATGCAGGTTGTTGACCCTATATAATGTGGAACTTCGCTACGTCTGCCCATCTGGCCTTGGCATGCCTGACCATGTGGTGAAGTACGTGTCCGAACGTGGAATCCCCCAGGAAAAGTTCTCCACCCTGGAGGGCGCTCTTCCCGACACTGACGTGCTTTATATGACGCGTATTCAGAAGGAACGTTTCGTCACGCAGGAAGAATATCGACAGGTAAATGCTCCCAACGCGATTTCCATTCGTTTGTCTCGATAACAATTGAAGATATAGAGAAGAAAATCGTCGTGGTTTTGCAGGTTTGCGGGCATTTCGTGATAACGCCGCAATTAATGTCTCGCGCTAAGAGAAAGATGATAGTGATGCATCCTCTGCCGCGCGTCTTCGAGATCAGTCCGGACTTCGATTCGGATCCACGGGCCGCTTACTTTCGGCAAGCTGAAAACGGCGTTTACGTTCGAATGGCTCTTCTGGAGATGGTCCTTAGACGTTCGTGATCGAATTCGCAACATTTCCGATGCAAAAAATAACGACCGAACGATCGATAGTATCTTCAATTAGACCCTGACACGTGTACAATATTTTTGCATTCGAGCAAAGGAAAAACAAAGAAGTGAAATTTTTCAGGGACGAAGATGAAGCAACATCATTGCCCTCCGTGTGTAAAAAACTACAGCAACACGTTTTTACAGAACATTCCACGCGGGATCATATATTTTTATAAGCCATTATTTCTACGCGAGAAGGTTTAAATGTTATAGTATAATTTTTAATTACTTCGAACAGGTGCCGATAAACGAAGTGATATAACAATTATCGTTAACATCAGTATATTTTTCAATCTTTACAAACAATATAGATTCGCGGACCATCAACGTTAGACGCGCTCTATCGAATGATTCACGATAAAATTCTTACTCCGATAGAACGACATTCCAGCAGCAGCTAATCGTTACAAGGCCGAAGACGCAGACCAGATATTGTCGGAACTCTAAAGACTCGTTATCAATTTAAAGTGATGCACAACCTTACCTACAAGTTTCACCACTCTGTTGATATATTCACTTGTGGACTGCAGAAAATAAATAGGGTTCTTGAAAAATTGTAATAACTATCGTTTATCCATTAATAAAATATAATTTTATTGATTTACTTATTATAAACGTACATATTACAGATCCTGTGGGACTCGAACCTCCGTGAAATGAATAATCTCTCCTGGTCTGTGCCGAAGAAATGACTAGACATTGAAACTTTGACACTTCTGCGACGAAGAGAAATTTGCTAAAATTGTTCAATATTCTAGAATACAACCCCCCCTCCCCCCGGCATCTCCACACAGGATCACAATCACGAGGTATACGTACACACAGTTCGCGTATCTAGTTCAGAAATTCGTGTCGTTAAATAAATAATTTCCGAGCGAACAATACTTGTCGGTTTGAGCAAACGTTGAGATTCAGACCGAAGAACACGAGATCGACATCGAGCCACGAGGACTCTTCGCAGGATCACGAAATCGAATCGGATGCGATCGAAAAATTTCAATTACGCGTAAATAATTAAAGGATAGATAAAATCACAGTCGGGGGAATAACATTAATATCTGCTCGAAGAACTTCTTCGTGATGGACAGACTTGTACAGTTTGCAAAATTTTGCTTTCTTCTCACTTTGTTCTAACTATTCAACGATGAAGCTTAGGTCGAAAGATTTGGGAATCTTTTAGTGTTAGGCGAAGTCTGCTTCCTTCCACCTCGACGAAGTTCGATGAGAACCGGCAGTGCTTTGGCTCCAGTTCGTGTGATATTCCAGGATAAAAACAGACAGGATCGTCAAACGATGACATCCCTCGTTTGAAATCCAGCATCGCTGGCACCGTTCGGACACATATCCGAGGCAAAACATTTCACGTCGTCTTTTCCTATTTTCTTTGCACGAGATATCGGTGGCATTCGCAATTTTAGCTTCTTCTTCTTCAAAGCATCCTTCTTCCTGGAAAAAAAAAAACAAAACGATCGCGATCGATCGTAAATCTTTTTGTGGTTCTTCTATTCGAGTTTCCGACAAGCGAAACGCTTACTGGTGTTTGCAGTCGATAAATATCCCCATCGAGAAGAGTACCACTATGGCCACGATGATACCGATCACGACCACAACCAGCGTCACTATCGCGTCTTCTTCTTCGGGAGTAAATGGTGATTCGGTCGTTGACCACGACACTTCCTCTGAAACGATCGTAACTTTAATTACCTGCGAAAAAAGAAACTACAAAATAATCGTTGCCGCAACAACGAAACAATTCCATCCTCATAAATGCTCCAGTTACGTAAAACCACGATACGGTCGACGACCGAACCATGTCACGGAACTGCATTTCCGCGATGCAAGCGTCCGAAAAAGTAACGCTGACGTGGATGGATTCGACACGGTGGACGTGTCATCGGTATGATGAGTGTGAACACGAATAATTTGGTCTTCGAGTTCGATTGACGTCATCGCTCGACTTCCCTTCTTCGAAGAACCTATGAGAGTAGTGTTCTTCGGGGCACGTACGCCAGCGTTGACGGAACAGGAAGAGAAAGCACCTGGAATCTTTACGAAGAACGAAACAATTGGGCGAAGAATCGAAAATGCATACTTTCAGAACCATTCTCAACCAACGTCCATCCCCCAACTCGTTAGAATCTCAGAGGGATTTTATCAATAATCGGTTAACACCAGAAGACTGTTACTACTGCCAAAAGAGATCGATCGATCACAAAACGCTCATTGTGCTGCACCAGACGTGCGTTGCTGAAGAACGTGCGCGGCTGACGTAACGCCAAGGACCTGTTGCGCCTGGACGTCCAAGAAAATTCCTCGAGACAACCCGACTGGCCTTTCATTCGAAACTCTGAAGGCTCATCTGACGTTCATACGAGCCTGCTTGTCACACGAGACGGTGTTAAAGGTTTACGCTCTGGTAGAACAGTAAAGCGTCCATCGAATAAAAAAAGTAGCTGCACCAGTTTCTAACCAAATGCATTTTCTGTCCTGAAATGGTCTTTCCAGAGAAAGGCTACTCCCCTGTGCAACGCCCCGCGATTTCCGACAATCGGTTATTCTACACGAGAGGCGTATTCGACGTCGGTATCTCATCATCGGTATACACATAGGTACATGTGCGTATTCTTTTTTCCCTCAGCAATTGCTGTCTAACTATAAATACGTTCGATACTTAAATCATTGCTAAAGCGACGACAGTTTATCGAAGAGTAAACGTTGAGTATTTCCCGTATTTTTCCAAGAGATGCGTTCGATCCGGGGTGAACCGACACCACGGGTCTAAGACAATGAGTATCTCGCGAAGTATTTCGATTGGCAGTCACCTCGAGCAATCGATATAAGAGTGTTATTACAGAAGGATATTTTACAACCACACTTGTTGTATCAGTTGCTTTTCGTGTTTCTACTGACCCGACAACGTCCCGAGTTTCCTGTTCCGTGATTATTTTCTTTTGTTTGCCACGAACAAATATTAGCAATGCTCTGGTTCCCGGAATTTAATTACCTTACCGTGCTCGTTCCGTTATACGACTGCAAATACGTGACTTTAATCGGAGCTCGTCTCTGAAACACGCTCCATTCTTTCCCGCAAATCGGACCAACTTTGTAGCAAAAGTGAAATGGTATAGTTGCGACCGCATAGGTACCAGAGAAAGTAACGATATCGTTTTTTGTCCCCTGGTTCCGCAATAATGCGAGAAATCGAACTGTTCTCGCAATCGATGGTTTCAGCGAAACGATGCAAGTACATATACACGACGGGAAGCGAAAGAAGGCACGACACGGTTCGCACCTGTTGAGTTTCGTCTAATACTCCCGAGGCAACGGACGCGCAAGGGGGTTGCAACGATACATCACAGGCGATTCCCCTGTGTCAAGAATCGCTCCACGACAGATGTCGCGATTAGAAATCACTGGACAAAGAAAAATTACCTTCGATCGACGAGGCGAGTCCAAGACTACCGTTGACGCTTCTGATCCGTAGGCCCATATTCCTGTGTTCGTTAGTTTACCTTGCTCGCGAGGAACGCCTCGAAAATCGTCCGCGAATCGACCGGTTCGAGATCCCAAAGTAAACTGTCGACCACATGCCTCGAGTCATGCGATATGCTCGGTGAGGCCTCTACGAGAGCAACGGAAACCGAACGAGCGAGCGCACGGAACAAGGAGGAATATAGTCAAGAACCGAAAGTGGAAGAAAGAGAGGGCAGCTACGCTTCACGGATCGCGGGAAGAGGCAATGGCGGGGCAGAGAGGAAAGAGAAACCTCACGGTCTCCATCGGAGAGTCCGTGAGGACCGACGTGTAACTTCCATTCACTGTCCGGGAACCACGTATGGTAGGTATAACCTGGTACGCATTGAAACGATCTGCACGGTTTTTCGTACAGTCTTCCGCAAAATTCTATAATACGCTCGATACGGTATACGTTTTTCGCGTGTTTTATTACTGAAATAAATATGAAATACTGTACATGAATATCAAAATAAGAACGTCGAAGATGAAGAACGAGTACGGTTTCGGTTCTTCCTTCGACCCGATCGACAATTTGTAAACCAAATTATCGGCCTGGCTCAACGTGCACTTCTGTGATGCACGTAAGAAAAATAGGCGTCTGCACCGTGTAGCACTCCAACGAAGCCACTCATCATCTGCGAAGATACAAGAATAATTATAAAGAGGTGATTGCACGATCGAAAGGAGGAACTTGGAGGTGCAAGTTATACGTACGTAAGCCGCTGTCATCGCAGGATAAACATCGAATCCTGGTCTTATGTAATATTCTGGTAGGAGGAACACCTTCGTGGAGAATGCCAAATAGGAGGCCGAGCTCAAGTACAGGAACGAGGCTAAAGCATTGAACATCATTTCCTGAAATGATTAACGAGCGAATGAATAAGAGGGTTGGATGAACATCGATCAAGATTATAACGTGTTCGGGTCTACATACGAAGAGAGACGATCTGATCAGTTTGTAAGACTTTTCCGACACGACGTAGCAGGCGAGCAACACCGACGACGTTAAGAAACAAGCGGAAGACGTGGTCAAAGCCCCTTCGAAAGCCGAGCCAATCGTTGTACTGTATCTCAAACCGTAATTAATTAGCAGACTCTGTATCAAGCCACTGATTATCTGAAAATGCACACACACACACATACGGTCACGATCGTCGACATCATCGTTAGCGGGTTACTTCGTAAAACAGTTTTTGTAGACCGCCAAACGTACCGTTTCGCATAGCTTTAAAATTCCAGGCATAGTCTTCAGGAACTCCAGGTGTATGCACGTGCAACATCTGCAGAAGCAACATTCTACACCTCCGGAGGCATGAGTGCCAGACGACATTCTGATCACCGGTCCTGCTCCATTTCTGCCCATCTTCTCCCCTTCAAAGGGACTTATCTTCTGGGATGGTAACTGTCAATGGATTAGTCAACGATTTCGCGAAAGTGACCCTTCGAACCTTGGATCGACGCAATTGATAAGTTCATTGAACTCTCTCTCTCTTTCTCGTCTACGCCTGGATCATTGATTCGACGGCCCTAATTGGTTAAACGGCGATTAATTCGAGATTTGTGTCTCGTTCTTGCGGCACACAGATTGCCCTCGTGTCTATGGCAGGGTGAAAGAGGCTAGTCTTGTTTAACACGGAGACAAACGAACCGGCTTCGCGAGAGCTTTCCAGCAAACTGAGGGTGACTTGGCAATTGATACTGAAAGTTAAAATGCCGTTGCACCCCACGCGTTGGACCAGACGCAAGGGATACCGACGTCTATTTCGGGCACGTGCCGCGCCAGAACATACGTGTACATATGTATATACATATATTCAGCCAGCTGTACTGTCACAGGAAACAACAAAAAAAAAATCAACGGTGACGATTCAGAACAGATGCAGGATGGAAAATGTAGATCCTGACAGAGGGATTTAATCGGATGCTCATCGATTTCGGGTTAGGTCGTGAAACGTGCGCCATATCCGTACGTTCCTGTGCATAATTTAATTGCTCACGTTGCGCGTCGCACCGCAATATCCTGTCCTTTCTTTCTCTCTCTTTGTGCAGCTTTATTGAAACTCATTCCGCATATGCGGTTACGTGCGGCTTCGCGTCCTGTCAATGGCCGTGCGAAACGGAACCGCCTTTTTGATGGATGTAACGCGCAAATATATTTTTGACTAGCAATCACATCGTCGGTTCATCATCGCCATGCATAAAAAGTGAGGAAGCTTTCCCTCGTATTCGGTACAATTATTAGGTTCATGTTTTATAAACATTCGATTAACGTAGGACAGAATACTGTTTATTCCAGTAGCTTGTTTATCATAAATATAGCGTATACGTATAATAAATATATAGAATGGTCAGCTACTGGTGTCATAGATATTAACAATCAAATAGTGGGATTGGGAATGCCTGAAACCAGGCTAATTTGCATACAACAGTCACAGTGCGTACACGTGTCCTCTGAGAAAAATACGCCCTTAGTTTTCAGTTATAGCAGAATATACGTGACGTACATTTCCTTTGTTGCCAATCATAATATCTGCAGGTCATTTCGCGACCGTTAGCGACCCTACCGAAGGCCAGGTAGTACGATATCTCCTCGCTGTTTAAATATTTTGTGTTACTTTTCTGACCTTTGCGGAGGATTCGAGTACCGGTTTCTTTAGTTCGGTGGTAGACGTGAACGCGAACACATCTAGGCAACGTAAAGTAACCCTTGAATTCTTTTGTAGTATTAATTCAAATTTGTTTATTATAGTAATTTCTGGTATATTTTACGCTATTTTGTTTAATATTTATTCTGCGCGTGTGTGTACCGTAGTTTCTCTTATGGAATAGATCGAGTAACCGGGTTTAATATCGTGTAATGATTCGTGTGTGCGTTTCTATGAGACAGACGCGAGTGGAGGTGTTACACATCAGTTTTTTAGCTATCAGGTAAAAGTGTTTATTTCTTACACAACGACAGTGTATGTGCCGGCGTTACAAAATTCCGTCATTCTTGTTTTTCGTTTTATTCTGACGCGTAGAATCGCCCGTTAAAGTTTCTGATACCAGTAGCCGAACACCTTGTGCGTATGTGTGTGTATATATACGTATACGCGTATAGGTATACTGTGTATAAATATAATTAAAAAATAAAACCTGTATAAAGTATCAAATGCCCGTCCGTAGGTGTAGTAGTTTATGGGCGCAACGTAGATAACGCGTTAAGATGTGTACACGTTGTTATCGTTTGAACACATACATAGTTACGGTCTCTTGCAGCGTAATCTTAAGCGTAAATTGTTTCGCGTTTTTGCGTACGATTACACGCGGTCGAAGTATAATGAATTGTTTTTGTACTTGTGCGAGATTTTGAGAATTTCTTGCCACATCGTACAAACCGTAGCTGAAACATCGAACGGTTTACATTCTATGAAACGAGGGTATGATTGAAAGGGAGACAGAGGTGTGAAGACTGTTTGTGAACGTCGGAACTGTGTCTTCAAATTCCTCTGTAATTACGCACGGCAATGATCGTGTTGAGTAGATATAGTGCCGCGTTCACCAGACCGCAGATCTAGACAAAGAATGAATTAATACGTCATTGTGAGCACAGAGTTTGGTCAGCTCTCGAAAAAAAAGCAAATACAGTAGTCCCCGCTTAATTGTCGCAGGTTCAAGTCCGCGTTGCAACAGTTATCAAGGGAGATAGATGTTTTAGGAATTACGGGTTGTTATCTCTCTTGGATTCGCTTGCTTCCCAAGCACGTCGCGACGAGAGTGAAAAGATTGGGTTCGAGTGAAATTCAGAGAAAGGTTGAAACAGCTGTTTTACAATCTGTGACACAGATAATGTGGACGCTAGCTCTATGGAAATAGTTCCAGGAATTGATAGGGGTAATACTGCGTCAAATAAGCGGGGACCACTGTAGTCTTTGAACTTACCGCTCCAGCCAATAAAATATCGCTTCCTCTGTTATTGGAAACATGCACGAGAAACGTTAACGAAGCGGCTAGATACAGTCCAAACGCTATCGAGTGATACATAAGGTCCTACGGGGAAGATGCAATTGTTAATACCTGGTGAATCATAACCACTTTGAACTAGTCAAAGACTTGTTTAAAACTTACGTATATGGTTTTCCCAATAATAGTGGGTGCCGAGTGGGAAGCCAAACAGCTTAGGATCAGAATACATGTACCGATCAAAAATGTTGTCGTTATTAGAGCGAAAAATAATTCAGCCGCGACATGATACTGGGTCGCGGTGAATCGTTGACCGATTATAGTTACACAAACGATTCCCAGCGCCTAAAACAAAAATACAAGTATGTAGTTACGAATCCTCCCTTTTTGAGGTTTGAAAATGCCATTTTTTATAACAGAATAAAAAATGATTAACTTCTCAGTATCGACTACAGTTCCATAAGGCTCGTGTTGAAAAGGCATTTTTATAAAGTTTCTTTTTCGAGAATTTTATCGTTTGCTTTGCAATTTTTTGGTAGCAATCGAAAGTTGAAGATTTCAAGAATGTTCTGTTAAATTTTCAAGTAAATTTATAATTATTAATAATTTGCGTGAGCCACCTTAAATGTCAGTCAATAGAAAGCTTACCACTTGCAGCAACTTTATGAGACCGGTCCACGTTTTCAAGTAGCCGGTGTTGATGATGACTGCCGTCGAGTTGTTCGTCACGGTTTGCGTTCTTATAGTTACCGAGTGCGACATTGTCGGTTCCTTCGTTGCCGATTCTGAAATTTCAATGTAGCGGGGTCACATGAATCAACACAGTCTGAATCGTCATCATCAACTCCAGCGCGCGCGGATGAGAGTTTCGTGGACAGCATAAGAGGGCCAAGGCCGAGATTTCGAGTCACGTCTCTTGTGTTTCGCAAACATCCGTCCTCTTTCCTTTCTTGATACGCAAAAATAGCATGTTGTCTCGCGTTTCGTTTACTCGAAACATATGTATGTACATATAATGATAATTTAACGAAATTAATTCGTAAAATTAGGATTACGTATACATATATGTACAAGTACGGTATTGTACGACGAGGGTGAAAGAACAGCTGCACGCTTTCGTTTTCGCCTACGCTTTCGCTTTCGTTCCATTTGTTTCGGCACAACCCTAAACCTTTCTGCCGATCGATAACACGCCCATGAGTTCAGGAACCGCTTTCTACTACTAACCGGCGCGTACGCCGGTAGTAAGTAATAAAGTAAACACTTTACAACAGATTATATTTGAATACTTCTTTAAAAAACCCATAATTTTACGATTGATCGCTGATCTAGAAAATCACTTTTTCTCGTTCCTGTATCGTGGACATTCCCAAATTAGCGCATCATTGAATAAACACGTGCCGTCACCGGTTATTTTTAAATGACAGAACACCTACACTTACGACACGATGCTTCCACCGAAAAAATCATTCGTAATACGAACGTGTAATCTGTTTATACTTACTCGCGAGCCTTTTATTATTAATGATTTTATCTGTGTGTGGAATTATACTTAATGAAAGTATTTGTCATCGTGAGATATCTGCGCAGCTGCGTTCGTTGTGTCAAATAGAATTAACGATGAAATATTTTATCAAGCAAAATATCCAGCGAAAGAATTATCTCGCGTATCGAGTACAATCATTCATGGTATACCCGTGATACATGATACATAATAATATTACGATCGGACGGAATACTGGGAAAAGTAGGCGGTATATACGCAAGACTTGAACTGACCTTAATGAGGTAGCTGGTATCGCGGCGAGCGTCTGCGATTGACTGAAGTTGACTGAAGTGCACGCTGCGTTACCAACGCGCTACCATGAACGACGTCACTGGTGATATCATAAGCGACCACACTTTTTAAGCAAAGAACGTCTGCGCGAATAAAACGATCGAGAACCTGGTGGCTTTCATCAAATGCGGGGTAAATTTGATACCGTAAAGTTTTCGTAACATATATACCTTGTACCTAATACATCGCGTAATGTGCATATTCATCTAGTAGACGTTAATTTTCTTCCTACAAAGAATTAAGCGTTCACTGCAACAAACGACCAAATTTTTGCTTGTTGCAAGGAAAGCTACTGTATCCTTAGGGACTCTGAGAAATCAAGGTTATCAATGGGAGGAGGGGATACGCGGAGAGGATTATCATGAGAATGGTCTGAAACAAATCGAACGAAACAAACAACTTTTAATAAAGTTAGAAATGATCGTGTACTTTAATGGTAATGTGTACAGAAAAGAATACAATGTACATACTTGCATACATTCATTTGCCTAGTAACGAACTGTCTTCTTTTACGTATGTATGCAATAACGAACGCGAATTACACAAGTGCCCTTTGCGTATGAGTGAAAGATCGCGACAGTGTGAAATAAGTACGCTTAGAAAAGTGAACTGGACGGGTGTAAGTGGCGCACGAGGTATGCGTAATGAACGACTGGTAGTGTACACGCAATTGATAAGTTGATATTCGCGATAAGCAGACGGGAAGGTTCGCATCCAATATGGATATTGTCGATCTTGCAACGCGATTCTAGGCGGGACAGTCGTCGCGAAAATTCACGCTAATCGCAACTATCCGCATAGAGACGTGGTTGAATCACGCGGCGGCTTTGAGAATCCAGGAAATCCATTGACACGATAAGCCGTGGTGTCGTCGGTATCACTTTAGCGCGAAAACCCGTCCTAGACCGGCGTAAAACTCTTGGCTGGCTGCACGTTTTAATAGTTCAACGCCCTCGTAGTCGTCCAGACACAGTTTCAACGGGTTACGAACGTGTTTACGCGCGATTCGAGATCGTGCGATTTTCAAGACGGCGGCGAGAGCGATCGAAATTCGCAACATTGTGAACTAATCGTAAGGCACATAGATTACAGAGTCTCTGGTCAAGCTACGACACACGATTCGAAAGGGGTCTCGTTGGACTAGCTTCGGCTCATCGATTTCGATAGGTTCTGTGGTTCTTGAAGATCATGTCCTGGTTGTTAATCGATCATTGGAGGGCTCGGTAGAACTCTGGTGTAGCAGCCTGGTCATAGATGCTCTTTTCAGGTACCCGATGCCTCTTCGTGTACCTTTGGTTTTCTTCACTGCGTGGTACTGCTTTTCCATTCGATGTACAGGAAGTACGCGCCGGCAGCGTAAGCGACTGTGTTAAAGATTCCGAATATCTGTGGGGGCAAATAGCAAAGAAATGTTTAATGACGGTAAAGTATCGTTTAGGATTGGTCAAACGATGACTCGTGTCCCCACTTACCCCGGCAGCAATATTCGATGCGGTAAAAGAACTGGATATCGCACTCCACACGGACAGTTGAGCAATGAAACCAATCATGTACAGAAAGGCGAACACTGACGTGTTTAGTAGTTCCTGCAAATAGCAAGTTTATATTGTCAATGAGTATTAGATCGTTCTTCGTTACAACAATTATCGTACGCCTTAAATTATTCACTTACCGTCATAATCCAGTTGATCGGTAGTTTCAATGCCTCTCGAATCGACAACAAATACACGAAACACCACAAGAGGCTAGCGATGAAAGCCGTCACGGCGACAAACAGAAACCAGTGGCTTGCACCTACGTGCGCCGGGGATGCACACGACATGCATATTATCCCAAGACCCTGCAACATTTCAAATACATGTTTAAGCATATAGTTCGCGAATAGTTGACAACGTTGTTACTTACTACTCGAGTTGACCAGCCGTAACTGGTCAAGAAAATTAGAGGGTAATTCCTATTGCATTGATTAATTTACATTATGATTTTCTGGTGACCGAATTCTTTGCTAGCATTTCGAAAAGTTTAGCCCGTATTTTGAAAGATTTCGTCGCGTGTCCATCGGTGGATCTTTTAAGCTGCGCTGTCGGTCGACTGTTCTTCGATTCGACAAGTGACTCCGATAATTGTACGGCTAACGCCTCTGAGAAATAGGTTTCCTGTAGATCAATAGTATCTTGAACTCTTTTTAGTTTTGCATTCCTTTCCATTTGCGCGACAACGAGAGGAAGCCTCTTTGCTTCTAAATCGGCTGGATCCAAGTTCTTCTTCTTCAAAAGAACCTGTTTTGTTCTTTCGTATTCCTTCGATATCCAGGCGACGTGTTTGGATTTCGGAACACCGCGAGCACTCTTTTCCGCTTTTGATTTCGACCTCTCTTCTTCCTCTTTCCGAAGTTTTGCCCTCGCTTCTTCCAGTTCCTTTTTACGTTCTTCGCCACGCCTGGCGGATATTTTCGCTATGGCAGCCGGATCGTTGCGTAGAAAATCGTTTTGCCAGCTAGAGAAGACTTTCTTTCGTCGCGCTTCTCTCCATACGTATTCCTCGAACCAGTCCATCCTCTGAACCGTTTCATCGATACGAACAGGATCACGTTCTCGGAAAGCCCGAAAAAATCCCGCCTCGTCGCCTACGCCGATCATCTTGACACTTTCACTGTCAATGGAACGATCGAACGAAATCAAACGTGTAATAGATTTCGAGGATACGCTCTGAGAAGAGATCGGCTCGCTCGACTCGTTCTTTATATCCCAGAGTTCAAGTTCGCCGTAATTGTTGCCAAGTAAAAAAACACCGGGTTCACTGGCCCAGCAACAGGCCGTGTATCGGCGACAAGTCCTCCTCCAAAATAAAGGGGAATCCAGATAATCGTCCTTCCAGATCGCGAAAACGTGTCCACCGATTGTCAGAAAAACATCTTGAATATGTGGTGATCGTATAATATCCGTAACAGGACCGTCATGTACGTACGAACGATTCAAGAGCTTGCACTGAACGGTATTTAATGTTTCCCCGTCGAATATCTGTTCGTCCCACGTGCACTTTATCAATCCTTCCGCGCAACCGATCCACAGACACTTTGCATAGTATTTTTCATTGGAATTCAGTTCGTGCGTTTCACGATGATTTGCATTACGTTCCTGGAGAATGCCTATCGACGGAAGGCACAAGCATAACAACAGAAAATTCCGCGGTATCTCGTTAGAAACCCCGATTCTGAAACGAAGAATCGGTTGTAGAGCCGTATCGGAATTGTCATCGTCGACACTCGGGACACCTGAAAGCGTGGAGAGATTCCAAACTGCAACCGTGCCATCTTCCGAAGCAGTTAGAAATTGTGCCTCACTGGAAATCGATGATTTTCTCAACTTTCCATTTGGCTCTATTCTGTAGTTGGCAGGCATCCATTGGATCCTTCGCACCGCAAGATGATGGGAATAATTTTTATCCGAAACGATCGTACCACGGACCACTGGCCGATTTTCTTTCCTTGCGAGTGGAACATTTATATTCTTATCGTCGCGACCGTCGGTCAGATGGTCTTTGATGTCCCAAATAACCACACGACCGCTAGAACAGCCACCGATCACGAACCTGTCGTCGTACGGGCAAAAAGATACGGATGAAATTTCTCTGTGGTCTTGAAGTCGAAGCCAAGGAACTAGTGGATCGTCGAATTTCCAAACAAGTACGACGGATCGAAATTCCTGACCAGTCGTGAGTTTCTTTTCCGCGGGAGATCGAGTCGGACCGGTAACGTACGAAATCGCGACGTAGTCTGTTGACTTTTGATGCAATGAAATATCGGAAACTGCTTCATTCCTTGTAAAATTCAGGTCTACGAAGGACAACGGTTCGCGAAAAATCGGTGTATCGGAGAACACTTGAATTTTCGGTTCTGATCGAAACAAATTTTCAATGTCGTCTATATGCAAGTTGACGGCTGCGTTGTATTTAACGGTATCGATTGTTTCGAGCGAACGAGCCTCTAGAAATAAATCCAGCGGTGTTTTTTCTCTGGGTTCGTCGTTGCACTCGCTCTCCTGTACGTCGCTTTTCCCTTTGGATCGTTGGTCGTCATTTTGTTCGGATTCCTCTTTCGACTCGACGTTTCCTTCCGCGAGATGTCGATCGAGAAACTCGCCGTGCAACGTATCCACGTACGCGTACTGCGTCCAGGCATTCCTCAGATATCCACGATACGTTTGAACGAACGTCTCGCGAGGTTGCAAATGAGTCTGAACAGGTCGTGAGATGCACTTTTTCTCGACGTTTCGAAACTCCTCGTTTGCGTTTACAAGTTCCACGTAGCTGTCTTTAGAATCGTTCGAACCTCTGTCGGATAATTTTCTTGCGGAAAACAACGATCTACCAGGTACTTCGATTTCTATTTCAAACAATTGCCTCGTGTCTCTCGCGAAGCTTTCATCCACTTCCGATTCGCTGCCCAACAGCTTCCATGGTTTCACAGTTTTTCTTACCTTACCAAGAACCTTGTTCAAAATCATTTTCGCGATGTTCCTGTTTCGTTTTACGACAATGCGCTTTGCTTGTTCGGTGAGACAGATCACAAAATTCTCGGAGGCTAGTCGATCGGAGGAATAGCCTATCAAGAACGTCTCAGCTTCGTAGGCTTCGATGTTTTTCTTAAACGCTGCCAGCGGCGACGCCGTTAGTCTAGCGCATCTCACGACAATATCTCTGTTCACGTACGCCCAGGGGTATTCCAGGAACACGTGTACACCGACCACACAACCCAATTCTCGCTGTGACTCGAGATCGAGCCTCACGCGTTCCACATTTTCGATATTTTCGTCGAGCAGCGTCCAGCCTGACGGGCACTTAACCCCCTTCCTCGGCATCTTTGGTTTACTTTGGTAACGCGCGAGACGGCAATTCGATCAGTCTTCCGCTCCAGAACATCGATCAAACATCCGTGTATCTTGGAAACCGTTTTCGTTTCACGTAATCTTTAATGTAGAAAGGGAACGCAATAGTCAAACTTACTATAAAATGTATTTAATAATTCCTACCTAATATATCATAGTTCAGATTACGTTTCCCGACATTATGCATGACGTAGGTACATCGTATAGGAGATAGGAATGCATAGAGGGGTGAACGGGCGCGAAAGTGCGAAGGATTGGAACGCTGAAACCGTGCACCGAAGGAAGAATTTTACTTTCACCGTTTGGAAACGTCGTCGACCGCGACAAATGTTTAACTAAGAATTCCTGGTACTGATAGCTCTCGCGCGGCGTGGTATAAAATTATTAATGTGCATATATAGCAGTGCTTCCACAGATGAGATTCAAATAAGAAATAGCGTAGTTTTTAGGTACGGTTTATAAACGTATTACAGGATTTACCTTAGAACGTAATTTCGTTTTTTGTTATTCTGTTTATCGTATAGAAATAGCTCATCCATCGACCTTTCGAGAATGGAGCGTCGAAGCGCGAGTGTCGCCTTGCTAAATCTACGCACTCGACTAGTAGAAAATAGAAATCCTCACCAGACACGTTGTAATTGTTTCGACCGGAAAATTGTTTCGAACGCGCGTACGCTGGTAAGCCGATTCGCGAAACGCAATAGCCGTGGCTCTTAAAATAACTTTATGGAAGATAAATACCTGCTCGAAAATATAGGTCGACGATCTGCATTATTCATGGGGGGGTGGGAGAGGGGGAAGAGGGATGGTTTGTGCTGCTGAATGTCGCACCAATGCGCCGCTTCCGACATACGTATATATACGCATCGCCAGCATCGCATTAACGATCGTAATAATGCCGGCAGCCGAGAACACATCCTAATCCATTCACTTAAGCTTCATAAATGTGAAACTGATGAGCAGCCAAGTGAAAAACACAACAGATCGTATCGAGCGCGTCGAAGTTTCAACGGGAACGGCTTGATTTTACGTTCACTTTCGCGATTACAGAATATCGGGAATCGTTCCAACGATATTTATGCGACAATATCGGCGATCGGATGATGTTTCGGGAAAATGGAATCACGTCTAAAATTAGCGAGAACTGTTTGAAAGACGGGTTTCATCGTCGATCATGGTGTTTGGCGAACGGGAAAAAGCTGAATTCATTGGAGCATCACGCCGAACAGATTTCCAGCTAGACTATCGCCAAGGGTCAGATCAGTTTATCGCGCGAGTACAGAACAGAGTGAAGGAATTATTAAAGTACTTACTTAAGGAGCTATTATATATATACGATTTTTTTTCTGTTACTATGATAGAGGATAATCGTGCTTTCGTTTAAATATTAACGAAAGAGAATATAGATGATGTTTCACATGTGAGAGATACACCGTGGGCAACAGTTGGCAGAAACAGTAACAAGAGTAGGACTGCGTGCCTACGTGAAAAAATCGCTTAGATGGCTCAAGTTGAGATAATTAACAAATATCTAAACACCGAGTACAGATAAGATGTAACTCGAGGAGAAACCGTACGACCCACATCCGCCATTTATACGCCGTTACTAAGTGGCTACCGGTTACAACCTACGCTGATAACTTATGCAGTTATATTCAGTTTCGCGACGCTACTTAACCAATTGATTCGAATTGAGAAAGATCCTTTGTGATTTAACGTTTATAAATTAACGATTTTTCGAAATTCCGCGAGACGGTGTACCTACATTATGTCAGAGTTATGTCGAGTCGGTGACGTAAGTACACTCCTAAAGCAGCGGTGACTCGTACACCGTCTGATTTTATCTTAACATTCCGAAAATACTACTTTTATAATCGACCCGTCGCGTTTTATCTGTGAACTTAACGCTTTCCGCGGTTCGAGTGTTCACAGCCGGACAGACTTCTACGAACGAAATAATTTGGCGATTTCTCATCGATAACAAAATCGCTTTAAACCACGAATCACGAAACCGTCTGACTAACATCGATCGACTCGGGTAAATCGAAACGTTTCGTTCGGCAAGGATTGGCAAACTGCCAGGATTTACGCTATCTTGTGACGTGTTGTAATTTCTTTAAGGAGATCCTTGCCGTCATATCTGTAAATCAATTTTTGCAATTCTCTGATTTACAGTTCGACCAAGTCAACGCACGCTATCATACTCGTGCAGTAGCGATAATATATGCCTGTTATAGAAATAACTACGTAGTTAGCAATGTAAATCGCGTTAAATAAGGGTACAGAGGTTGGTATTTCATTAGTTGTACGTGAACGTACGAAAGCATAGCGTTATAACATTCCTTAGTTTCAATACGACCGACAGACTTCAATTATTGACAACTGTGACATAGCATCAAAATGCATATACATATTCAGTCACTATTCAGGGACTTCTGTTATGAATCATCATATATTATTGTTTGCGTTTCGTCGACGCAACGTAACCCAACGATCATTCATAACAAGTATAACGTATATACATACATACGTATTATATTTTGATGTCCGATGTAACATCCTTTATTATTCATTAGCGTCATTCCGCGAGGAGAAGGCAAAGACCAAAGTTGATTAATTTGCCATTTCCTCATACAACGATCTACCTACGACGAAACTCATCCGATCAACGATCGCCAACGATTGATCGATTCAATAACTGTTCGACGTGATCTAATCTAATCTAGTAGCGAATTCAGACAGATCTTTCTTTTGACCTGAAAGTATAGACTTGAATATACTGCCGGTAACCCGCGGTACGAGGCGCGGTTTGTCCTTGCTTATAAAATGCTTGCGTGCAATTAAGTACGGTGCATATAACTTGTTGCACCAGCCGATATGCTTCGTGGCCAGCCTACACACCATAAGAACGCATGGCACAGCTACGCGCGGGAAACGCTCGTAATATTCGATTTTACGCAATTTCTCGAGCCATTCGTTTCGTCTAGTGTAACTAAGTAAAATTTCCTTGAGTCTCCTCTTCAGTTGCGAATTCGAAGCGACTGTTTTTGAATGTTTTTACCGAATTAGCGCTCGTCTGATAAACTTTTCGGAAATGTTTATCTTCGAATGATTGCGCTTCATATCAGTGCAAATCTACTTGAGTGCGTTGAAACATTAACCAGTTAAGCGTGGAATTTAGTTTTAAAAACCCTCCACCGTGTGCGGAATTAAAATCAGGCTATGACGTGTATACACGTCGAACGCACCGTAATAAAGATTTGGTTCGACGTGTATACACGTCAAACACACTTAACTGGTTAAGAAGGCGCGGACTTTTCACATGTATCCTTCTCACAGTTAATAGAAGACTATTGTTAGTCTGAGAAAAACGATGGGCGGTTTACCTTGACCGAAATGAACATCAACATGTAGTAAATATGATGCCTTATTTATGCTCGGGTATAATAATGATGTGCAAGTGATATTCGAGTCATTAAGTATAATCCATTTCTAACGAGTGGCTCTGCGTAGAAAAGACAACCTTATAAAAAAACCGAACGGGCACGTGTCGACTTCCTGACCGAGCAGGAAGAGAGGGAAAAGAGTACTGTAAAGGTGTCGTCTTATTTATCATCGCTAAACGAAACGATTCACGAGCATTTCACACTTGTGTTTCATTAAAGAAATACTTTACGAATACTTGGAGGTTTTGCAGAGTCTATAATCTAGACTCTAGAGCATCGACGACCTTGAAAAATGTTAGATTAATTTTGTTCGTGTGCTATGTACGTAACATAAAACTAAACCTTCATGGGGTATACATATGTACATAGGTATGTATCTAGACGGGAATAAATATGACGCGCGTGAGAGGGACACGATACATAGCAGTCGTATTGTGCTAGCTGGATTATTGTGCGATTGGCTGTACGCGATTGTACAGTCGTTAAATAAATCACTGATAACCATTAGGAACTTTGGTTCGAACGGTTAAAATTGTGTAACGCATCCGAAATTGCAAACATTCTTTGTCGTTTAGATAAGGTTGAGATAAAACTGATATTTCCTCGGATATGGGTACAGCGATAATAAGAAACGCTTTAACGCTCTAAGCGTGATACGAACGTTTAGGAGAAACGTTTGAATTTATACACATGGATAGACGATAGCGGTAAATTGGGTATGCAGAGATCGAAAATCATTGGTGAGAGGTCAAGGACACTTTGAATCCTTAATGAGACGTTTCGATACCGTTGCCGCGGCCTCGGCGTATGTCGGTAGGATGGAACTCCGAGTATGTGGGACGCCACGTATGGTCCCGGTCATCGGGATGAACATGTATGGGCATCGAACGCGTGTCTAGTTCATAGCCAGTCCGAGTGTATCGAAACTACGCCACCGACGACATCGACACCAAGAATCGTTTCAGCTTTTTGGTCAATCGGGTACGATGATCGTCCTTAGTGAAAACCGGTTCTTCCGTATCATTAATATCGTCGGTAGACGAAGAAATTCGGATTATGGTGTCGTAAGAATGTATCTTGTCCATTCCATGATTTCGCCATCGTAGCTAATAACTTGGTACAGGCGGTTTAATTTGTTTTACAGATTTATTAACGCGTCGAGGCCGAAACGTACGATATCCCTGGTGCTTCTCGTGTGGCATGCAAATACATAGATTGCGTCGAAACATCGGGTTTCGAGAAGAAAACAAACGTTTTATGAAACACGTGTATTTGATTTCCATCTGTATGTAATTTAATCGGGTTATTGCAAAGTCACCATTACGATTGGTCACGCATACGTTTTCCTATTTTTGCCCACCAGGAGACCGCTACTTCGTGGTTAGATTGTTCTACGCGCGGTAATCTTTAGTATCGTACTCGTGCGTTCTCTTTATTGGAAAATGATTTATGGAAACAGCATATTTCTCTATAAAAATGTGATGTTTTATTACGAGAGTAAAGTAGTGTATACATAATTTAATGTGGCTGATACGCGATTTAATTTTATTTGTAATGCGTAGTTTCATTCGTGGGTTTCCAATATGTGTTTGATTCCTATAACTTACCAAATATGAACGGCACGAAACAGTGAAAACATACATCCTTTTACTTAACTACGCCTAGTCGAATCGATACATACTGTTACCTACTTCTATCGATCGAAAGTAATGACCACTTTATTTACGGCTAATAGACGAAGAAACGTAGTCGGGCGTGTCTCTGACTGCACGTGCGTGAACCAAAGAGAAACGATGCTTGCTGATGCTGATCAGCTAACGGTATCTTCCGGTTTCGATGAGCAACGTTACTCTAGAGGCAGCGAGACCATGAAGTGTCGTTAATAATGAATTGTCAGAATATTAACGCGACGTGTCTCACAAATTCGTACTGAGTAGTTAGTTGAAGCTGCCCTTATTGCATCCCAAGAACACATTTTAACAGTTCCGTAAGGAGAATACCGTTACATGGTTATGCCCTTGCAAGCAGGTTCAACGTCACGGTGTACAGACCGTGCAATCTGTAACTACATACACGTATGTGCCTTCTTCTTCTTCTGAAGAAGAAGAAGAAGAAGAAGAAACATTGTACGTTGCCCAGTGAATGTTAGTAAAAATTGGAAGTAGAACGGAACACTTGAGCCTCTATCAATAAAATACTACTGGGGAATCTGCCACGAAACCATCGACGCTCCGAAAACACCCACGTTTAAAATAACAATGCCGCGCATAAAAGACAAAAGAGTCTTGGCGCCAAGAACAATGACGAATGTGTGCCAAAATTAGATAAATTACGATAGATAATGGTAACCGGTACATTGAACAAAAAATGAACAGTGATTTAGACAAACTAGACGTGAAAACGTCTACTTCCTCTCATTAAAAAGACGAAGAATCACATTTGGAAGTTTTAGTAACCGTTACGTGGTACCTATTCATAATGCTTTAATCATCGTGTAATTAATACTCTGTATTACCAGAACTGAAATACACTCACCAGTTGTACTAACTTAATGATACCAGGTATGGTTTTGAAGTAGGGTACGTTTAATCTAATGCCAGCCAGAGGGTTTGGTTGACCTGGTTCGGTCTTCACCGTGGGTACTTGTCGAGGATTGTTACTTGCGTTGTTGCTGGAACCGTCCATTGTCACTGCGGTCTCCGACATCATATTATGCTTCCTTTACGGAAAATTTATCCACGGCTATAGAAGACGTGTATTCGTCAGTGAAAGGCACCGGTGTAAGCACCACTAGAGTATGAACGGAACCGGTACTGCTAAATCCGAATACAAAACACCTGTTGGTTCACTACGGCCTGCACAGAGGCCTCACCACTGAATACTGCCTAAGTACGTATTAACCAACGACCCGCTATTCCCCCACCGTATTCTATTTACCCCTCCCATGCTGGATTCCTTCCTTAACTTGTCAACTAACAAGTCGAAGCGCAACGCACAGATCACGGCGTCGTATACGGTTTCCGGTTCCTCCGCAACCGTTTCATTTGCTTCGGAAAATATTCCATTACATTAATTACGTTCGATTGAAGAAACAAACACTGTGGTTGAAATTACAGTGAGACACTGTCAACTTAGATGCCAAGGCTGTTTTGAGCACAATGTCAATTCATTGAAATAATTTATGTTTCTTCACATGTTCCTCCTTGATTTAGCTTCCTTGTACCTAATTTACAATTAGGATGTGGCTTATCATTATAAATATATTGGAAAAACAGCGGATTCTCTAAGATGATATTTCCAATTCAAATCATTTCGCGGGGATACAAGAGAATATCAGAAGGCATCTGATAGGTGCATAGTATCCTCATGGCAGCCATATTGCCGCATGGTTGGGGCATCGAACCAATTGTCTGTTTGCGGTAAACATCATACAGAGCAGTCTAAACCAATCAATTAATTGTTCCAACGGAATTGACGTAGATACCATTCCCACTTCCAAGATCGTTTACCTATCGTTTGTGGCTTATCAATAGTACTTCAAGCATCTGTGACGTCTAAGTCCTGTGACTTTTTTTCTTCTTACTTAAAATAGTGCAATATTGATTTCAAAATTCTTTATATTACAAAACAGGAGTCGTAGTTTATTCGTTGTTTGTAAAAGGTATTACGCTAACAATTATTTGTAGGTCTAAACGTTCGTACAAAGTATCTCTATTAAATGTCCAGCAGATTCATCACATTGGTATGCAGACAACCGTCGGCTAAATTTCATATCATATTCATTATCATTTAATATTCAGCTTATTTTGCATGTTAGGGATGTACCTATGTCCTTGCTAATAAACCTTTGGTATATCTCATAATGAAAAATTATACCTCTCTTCGTTTAATTTTTCTTACCTAATCAGTTGTGTGCTACTACAACATACTTTCATAAAGGATACTCTATATACCTACATATATACTTTCAGAAAGATTATACAAAATGTCTCTGTATCCAACTCTTGAGGATATGAAGGTGGATCACATGATGAAGGTAGATCATAGAACATAAACATTCAATTGTAGGATTTTAAATGCTACATCCCATTATGCACCTACTTTAAAAATGTTATATTTCTAGGCTCAACTGCAAGTAGAGTCACAATATAATGTTTTCCCTGTGTTACAAGAACAAAATGTACCATCTGCGCCCCCATATAATCCATCTACTATATTATATCCTCAATTAGGAGATTACATGGGATTGGAACTTACAGAAGAAGTAATTGCACAAAATATGCCTGAATACTCCCTTGTGAACCGTACAAGTGTACGTAATGCAATGTAATGTAATTCATAAGATTAGAAATGTATAGAGTATAGAGGATTAATTAAACATTATAGATGACAGTTAGCATACCTGCAACGTCAGGACCATTAGCAGGCATGGTTGCACCATTATCTGGCCAATCTTTAGGATTACAAAGAGCACAGGTTACAAATGGCATACGGGAGGTAGTTAATTTTGTCCATCTAGACTTATTCATGCCTTACAAAGATTTATGGGTTCTCTTATATTACATTATTATCCTATTATCGTAGTTAATATTATGCAAAGACAAAGATGGTAAAATCGGTTTGAGAGTACATGCTGTAAACAATGGTATTTTTGTATGCCTTGTGAATCAAAATTCGCCAGCTGCTCTCGCTGGTTTACGATTCGGCGATCAAATTTTAAGTATTAACGACGTTTCCGTCGCGGGATGCACAATGGAACAAGTTCACAAAATGTTGCGAAATGCAGACATTAACGGCATCAGAGTAGTAATACGCGATAGGTTGGTTAAATTAATCTCGTTTGAAACGTTGAAAAACAAACGTATAACGCTTGCTTACATTTTAAACATTGATATGGAATTGTATCCGTTTCAGACCATTCGAACGCACAATAACTATGCACAAAGACAGCTCAGGATATATCGGATTTCAGTTTAAAAACGGAAAGATAATTGCCCTAGTAAAAGATTCTTCAGCTGCTCGGAATGGACTGTTAACGGATCACCAGTTATTAGAAATCAATGGAAAGGTGCGCTATGAATTTGTGACTTAATGTTAATTGCATTAAGTGTAATTCATGATTTTTGTAAATTTATATTTATGTGGGACATTTTAGAATGTTATTGGGCTAAAAGATAAGGAAATTACGACGGAGATTGAAAATGGCGGAAATATTATCACCGTAACGATTGTTCCATCGTATATTTACGAACACATGGTTAAGAAGTACGTTAACTCTTAACGGTATGGTTAACTTCATAAATGTGTTATACTAACTGTAAATCATTCATTCCAGAATGAATACGGGTTTATTGAAAACGTTCATGGATCATTCAGTTCCAGACGTTTAAGTTGAAATATGTAAGTGTATTTGAACTGATTGAAGAGATTCTCAACTTCTACCATGTATTTTAAGATTCTGAAAATTTGCATTTGATATCTTACTATTTTAATAATAGAAAAATTACTCTACAGTAGCCGTAAGTGTTGTTCAGTTGTTCAAATATTCATCAGATAACTTTAGAACGAGTATAAACTATTTTTTTATGGAAGAAATTAATAAGAATAGTTGAGGTCTCAAATTTTCCGCATACGTTTATGCATTTATTTTCTAATATGCACAAATATCCATGACCCATCGATATTGAATATTTATCAATATATTATAGCAAAGCAATTATTTATCTCATTCTTGTGATGAAAGTGTTTCTAGAAATTGTCCGAATAACTATACCTCCATATTATTATGTTTGTATGAAATCAGTACATAATTATTTATGAAATCTTATATTATTAATTATTCACAAATTAGATGAAAATTTATAATGAATATTTACTATAGTATTATATATTACAGCTATACTAGCTATGCAATCTGAAGTCTCTATGATGTTAAAACTTTTCTATAGAATTTTAACTTGTAAATATTTGTGTAGTCTGTTTACCAATGTTATTACAATTTTTATTTTGTCACATACAATCAATGTTTTAAATGAAATATGGTAATAGTAAGTTTTATAATCTTCTCCCTTGTTAATGTGCCAATATTACCAATCGTAAGTTATGTTGTTAGCTGGTTAGGGTTACAATAAACCATTAGAGGTAAAGAAATATTCATATTTACACCTGCATCCAGTTATTCGATGTATCCTGCTTAGAGTTAATTACTGTATCCTACTTTCATTGTCCAGTTTGTTTCTGCACGTCTTCTGAAACGGGACCAAACGTAAGTTGCATTTCCGATGGATACAAGAATGCATACTTCCGGTTGCACATGCGCATTCGACTGTATTAAAGATGGCAGTTTTGTTTTAGTTTAGTATCTGTGTCGCGATTTTATAGTATGAGATTATCAAAGTAAAATGTAATTTTAAGTAATAGTATGATGCATACAAAATTAAATCATTGGATACGAGAATTATTGTACATGAATTACATTGAAGTGAAAAAGGCTATCATCATTTATGTAAACTTGGGTACTTTAAAGTACTATTAGGTAGTGTGTGACATAAATGCGCTCGGCGATTAGTGTTATCTTGTCGAGTCCGGTGCCCGACAATAAAATGTCTCATCCTGATTACGAGCAAACTGCTCATGACCACGCAGCATTACTTTTACTATTAAAACCTATCGGTACACAGATCAAACAGAAAACTGTTACTAGGTTATGTGAAAGGATAATTAAAGCTGGTAGTAGATTTTCCGTGGTTGATTCAGCCGGTGGAACACGAGAAATCCTTGCCAGATTTGTTAGAGAACATCCAGTTGAAAACAATGATTGGGGAGACTTTCAAACACACAGAAGGTTACTGGGATTGATTACTTTTGGAAAATATGACAATCAAGCAGAACTGAATGAATTATGTAGACTTCACGAAACCTTAAAAGTAAAGTACACTGCAACCCTCTATGATTCACGTGCTATTCTCTTTGGACCATCTGAATCAAACAATCGGCATGAACCACCGGCATCATTTAGTACCCCATCAAATTTTAAAGCATGTGCTGCATTTTATACCGATGAGACTTGTTCTGATCTTGAAGTACACATCATGGAGTGTTTGAACTCTTTATTTTGGATCTTAGAATCCAAAAGATTAGAAAGATCTAGAGAGAAGATAGATCGAGTTTCCCTCTTGCTAGCACCTTTTGAAAAGAAAGATTTCATAGGATTGGATCTTGAATCTAGAAACAATAGGAAAAGATGTGTTGGTCGTATGACAAAACATTTAGGTGACTTGTGCCTTCAAGCTGGACTTCCAGCAGATGCTTTAAGTAATTATAATTCTGCAGCAAGTGTGTTGCAAGCTGTCAATGATTGGCTGTGGCTAGGGGCAGCATTTGAAGGCTTATGTGCTGCATCTGCCCTAGTATTATATCCAAACATGTGTAGAAGTCTCCCATTACAAAGAAATTCTTCCCTTCAGGAAGGAAGTCCAGGTAAGCAAAGGTATGTACGGGTTATAGAACTTGATATGTAAAAATTTGATGGGATTCTATGAAAAATTGTTAATGGATCATATAATATAGACGGGGTTCACAAGCTGTTGCTACTTTACCATCATCACCCGCTATAGAGATGGTAAAGAGCAATATGCCACATATCTTGTTACCTGAGGAAATATCAAAAAAATATCGCGAAGCCATAGTTCATTATAGCAAGTACCAATATGCTGGAATAATTGAAACAGAGGCTAGCTTTAAAGCAACAAGGATTTCAATAGAGCAAAACTGTACTTTACAAGCTGCTTCATATTTAAATAATGTTGTATTTATCAATTTGCCATTAAGTGAACAGGAAAAAGTATGTAATATAAAGAGAAAAAATGATTTAATAATTGGCTTATTAGTCAGTATAGTTAAGTATGTGCAATATTACAGATTGACCGATTTACTACATTGTCAGATTTATATACAAGCTTTGGTTTTGCACGAAAAGCATCTTTTTGCTTAAGATTGGCTGCAACAAGACATGTGTCCCAAAATAATCCCAATCCAGACTGGCAACAATGTTATAATTTAATGTTACAAGCTACATCTGGATTTAAATTATCCTTAGATCCTGTTGACATGTCTCCTGGTAATAATGATTATTGCAATGATATTCTTTTCTATAACGTTATTCTAAATATATATTTCAAAAAAAAATTATTCGTATAGACACTCATAAGGGTTGGCCAGTTATACAAATTCAAGTAATAAATGAACTTGTTGCTGCTGCTAACCGTATGGGTAATCCAGCACTGGCAACAAGACATATGACATTTTTACTTCAAACGATGTACAATTACTTAACCCCGAATGAACGTAAAGAGACTGCTTTGCAGCTTCAAAATGTTTCTCAACAGTGCGAAGGTGCTCCTGTACCTCTCGTAAGTGTTACGAAACTATTTTGAAAATTCATTATCCTCGCAGTTTAGAAAGAATTAAGTTCTTCTGCTAGGTTTTAGATACTGGAACAGTTATACCACCTGCGAACTTAACAAATATTCCGAAAACAAAATCGTTTACTTTGAAAAATATGCAACCGCATCTTCAACCTCAGAAGGTTGAAAGGGTCAAGGAAGATCATGGACCGTTTTTGTTCACCCCAATTAATTTCGGCTCATTAGAGAGGAAAAATCTGTCTAAAAGCAAAGTTGGTGTGTACACATTTCGATTATTGGATAATTCTCGTAGAGTCAAACATCTGATTCCTATTTTCATAAAATCTGAATGGTTACAGATTACTTGTGGGTAGAGGGTGACATTTGTGAGGTATCAATGCAGCTTATTAATCCCCTTCCCTTCGAATACCGATTGCAGTGACATTAGCGGGCAGGCCTAAAGAAGTCGGTGATTTAGAAATACTCGGTTTCAGTACGCATACATTGGGGGTGAAATCTAACTGCAGACTTCGATATATGGAGGGGATGGTTCATCCTCAGTATACCGTTGAGGTAGTTCCAGCTTTACCAAGGATAGAGGTGGCTACAAGTTTACCACAAACCGCAAGTTTCAGTTCGGGAGACAATATAGTGACTAGCGCGAGTATATCACTATATGGTGGCGAAAGGTACATAGTTTAGTATACGTAAGCATTCTACTAACGATAGTTATTAAATATATTTGTTATTTCGCTATAGTGCTGAGTGTACTGTAACTATTACAAATAATGGACAAGTTCCTATCGAAACTATAGAGTTATCGGTACAATCAACACTAGATACATCAACAGAAAACAAAATTTTCAAATGGGACGACGAAAACTTAATGAAAGAATTACCCTTACAACCCGGTGTCAGTGCAAGTCTCACTTTGAACTTGTGCGCGGCTACAAATTTTATAGCACCCTCATCCCGAAATGGTGGTACAATTGATTATTACTCGTAGGATTTAGTTAAATGATACTTTAATTATACTTCATGTATATATCCTTTAGATATTACCAGCAGTACGTATCTCAGTCAACCAAGCAGTTTAATGTCTCATTCCGGACATAGTTCGCTACCGTCTAGATTAAGTTCTCCATCGCACACAAAAAGACAATCCGAGTTAACATCCTCGTTCAGATCAGGCTTAAGTTCTCATTCTGGGCATTCTTCGTTAGCGAGTTCGCGTTTATCGAAACTTGCTGTGCCATTACATGCTTCTAATGTTGTCGAGGGTCAATTAAAAATAAAATACTCCGGTGGTGCCGGTTTGGCGGCAGGTTATTGTCGTACGTCGTCCGTTTTTGTAACTATCGAAATGTTACCTAGCGTGCAAATTACGAATTGGGATGTGCTACCGGCTGAAACGTAAGTGATAACGTTACAGTAATGTTTTAGCGTGTGGTCTTTTCATAATATATTTCCAGGCCGTCACAATTTTACCTTGTATTAGACTTAACGAATATGACCAATCATGAGATGGAGTTGCATTATACGCAGACTAAATGTATATATATGGAGGGTAAAGAGTCATGTAGAATTCCTGTTCCAGTTGATCGTTGCCCACTAAATAAATTGTCTATGGTAACAAGTTATTTTCTACGCCTAGTAGTACGAGTGTGTATACAGTTTTTTTTTTTTTTTCACATTTTAATCGTAGTTAAACGGGGCCGGTGACATTGGAGAACTACAGAAAGTGTGTTCCGAACATATTGCTTCATTGGTTGACTTACGCTGGCAATTATTGGGTACAGAATCGGTCGGAAAAGCATCCCTATCTGGGATTACTCTCACGCAAGATATGTTAGATCTCGTTAGGATGAGTCCTTTGCAATGGGGTATAATCTTTACACTTATGCATTAAATTTTCTTTCATTGTTCGTTATTAAATTAGAACAAGGTTAGTAACAGCTGTGATATATGTTTTACAGAGATAAAGATAAATGATACGATCGTAAAGGCACAAGATGAACTTACATGTAATTTAGGTGAATGTGTTAACGTCGGCATAGGAATATGTAATGCTTTGAAACATCCTTTGAGTGATCTTATATTATCTATAAACTTTTACCAAGATCACCATAACGGGGTGAATAATTATCAACTCGAAACGAAACTATCCATCGCTGGTGCGAACAAAGTTATGCTTCCAGCAGTGAGTCACTTTGCCAGTAGACCTTAATAAACATTTTACTTTGTTGTAATAAAGATTTTTTTCAGTTGCAGGAGTATGGAAGAATTTATCACGAGTGTCGTGTAGTGTTCTTTACAGCTGGACAATACAAAATAGACATTCAGTGTAGTAGTAAAGAATCAGCTCAAAATACACCAGTACTTTGTTCGGAATTAATAAATGCCGGACATACGTGGCGTTATATACCGTCAATAGAAATAACTGTAGACGATTAGTAACAGGTAAACAGTAACCAAATTCGCGAATTTGTAATATTTGTAAAAAAGCAAAAAATAAATGTATCTCCGCCTTGTTATTATTAAATGCGCGAAACTTGGTATAATAATTGAATACAACACATTTAAGAATCATCACTTTTACTTTCTTAAATAAATTACAAATTAAAAAAAACCTAGTTATCTCACAGTACATCAATTAACATAAAATAAATTTTAATCTACTTGAGAGCAAGTTAATCATAGGTTACGGGCCGAAAATAAGTCGATTTGTAATTTATGTATATGTCCATACACACACACACACAATTATGTTAGTCTAAAAAATATTTTGTATAGTGTTATTTTAGTAATACTTCAAATTGAAATTCCTAGACAATTTTGGACCTAAAAATACACTTATATCTTTTTTTTCTTCCCCAGGGGAATCATCTCCATTTCTTGCAAATTTCGTCTAAATTTTTTATAGAAAATAAGTACATCTGAATGGGCCCACACCTGTTGAGTATTGAAATCTAGGACACGTAAAGATTGTAAACTTTGTGCCCTGGACAATGCTACATATGACTGACCAGCATCAAAAACTCTGGCCAGACACATTTCAACACAGTCTAAAGTTAAACCCTGACTTTTATGAATCGAAAAGGCCCATGCTAACTTGAATGGGAATTGTTTCCTATGAAGAATGGTACCTAAATTTGTCTTGAAGCTCCATTTCTGTAGCTTTGCACGATATTGGAAACCTGACTTGAATTGAACTATGGGCACATTATCTTCAAACTTAATAATCACACCCCTTGCTCCATTTACCAAACCATTGGAAACATTTATATTTTTCAACAACATGACCTGAGCACCTACTTTTAATACAAGTTTGCCAGGAACAGGTAACTGATTATCCATGGTTGATGTCATAGATGGATCAGAGTCCTGAGCTACATATACTTTGGATTCACTCTTTAGTTCATTTAGTTGAAATTCATTAATTTCTTCAGCTTCCCTCACATGAGAACAGAGCCTTGTTGCCAAAATTCCATTGTTTTCTATTTTTTGTTTAGCTGTTGCTTTAAGAGTTTCTGCAATGCTATCTGTAACTCTACCTATTCTTATATTATTTAATATATTCACAAAATCAGGATCTTTTTGCCTATGTACTGTTCGTAATTCATAATTGAAATGTACACATTTCTCCCATGCATCGCTTTGAAAACAAAATTTTGCTTTCTTATCTCGTGAAGAGACAGGTGGTAATTGAAAGAAATCTCCACACAAAATTATTTGCATCCCACCAAATGGTCTTTCATTTCTACGAGTATGCCTAGCAACAGCTTCAAGTTTATCAAAATAATCTGCATCTACCATGGAAATTTCATCAATAATTAAGTGTTTTGTTTTCCTCCACAAGCTTGTAGAAGCATTTCGTGAAGCCATTTGAAAACACCTTTCCAAGTTCGCGGTTCCCAGTCCAATTCCTGCAAACTGATGCAAAGTAATACCGCCTATGTGACACGCCGCTACTCCGGTACTTGCTGTGGCCACTGTCACGTCAGGAGGTAGAACTGCTATAATTCTCTTCAACAGGAACGATTTCCCGGTTCCTGCACTGCCAGTAAAAAATATATTTTTACCACTAAGCACTGCATTTAGAATTTTGCTTTGTTCTTCCGTAATTTGAGTGGTTGTCGGATTTTCGTAAAGTTTCTTCGCAATGACGGGTTTCGTTCCATTTTCGTCTGTACGTTTCCTCTTCTTCACAGCTCCAGGTGACGGTGTAGTAATCGATGCACGGGATATCTGGAGAGCCTTTTCTTTGGCTTTATTTACTTCAGTGCTTGTTGCGGGACTGATTTCTTGAAGACCGCCCAGTGACTTGTTCGAAAGCAGTCTTTCCTTTAATAGATTTTTGCCAGTTTGTTCTGTTTGGTTTGTTATCTTGATGTATATTGTCTTCAAGAAGCTAATTAGTTGTGCAGTTGGTGCATTCGATAAGAACAGTGTACAGTTTTCCTCTTTGAATTTTATCGTGGCTTTTCCGTCGCTTATAAATTTGTTAAAAACAGATATTGATTTCAACAAAAGCTTCGTCGTTAGACTCCCTTTATCTGCTCGTACTTCGACAAACATTTCGCGAAAATTATTACGAATTAAGCGTATAGTTGCCAATCGATGATTTGTTTTCTTTTGTATCGAACCTTGTGAGTTAGTCCATTCTGCTGTTACGGAACATGTGACAGAACAATTATCTTGATCCATATTTAGTTACGAAAATACCACCGAGACTGCAACGATAATGTTCGACTGCGTTTAAGTGTTCTTCCACATAAAAAACAAACAAATCGTAAAGTTTTCTTGAGAGGATGCCGCAAAGCAACCGTCACCTAGTCGACGCCATAACTGACTAATTTAGCGAGGGGTTTTCCCGCTGAACGCACTAGGGAAGTTTTCTGTTCTAGTAAGGCATAAGGTAATGCTGGGCGACAAGCGATTGGTCACTGTGTTCCGTAAATATTCCTTAGTCACCAGAAATACGAAGAGTACATAATGTATACATACATATATGTAAAACAGTTCTGCTTTCCTTAGCCGTGAACTGATATTGAAGTTGTTGGTATTTTACTTATTATTTAAGATTTTAAGCATTTCTATTTCGAAAAACATAATTGAAAAAAAAACGCCTGCAGGATACTGACTACTTAATATGTACCATTCAATTACGTATACAAAATTTTTTGCGTTTTCACAATTGAAAAAGATATTCGGGGGTTACACTTAATTAAATGAAACACTCTGTATATATGTGTGTGAGTTTTCGAAGCAGGAGTGCATGAGCTGCGAGCGAGAAAGAAAATATATAAATCCTTTTATCCCTAAAAGTGTCTTACAAAGTAAAGATTTAAATTTGCACTGTTTATATTAAAATTGTATAATATCTGTTTACGCAAACCCATCAATTGTATGGAGGTAATATGTATAGACGTACATATAATATCAATATATTGTCTAAGATTTAATATAGAAAAATTAGCGTAGATCCACCATTTGAAGGCTTATTCATTGAAAAAATACTGCATTTTGTGATATGAAACTCCATTGAAATAAGACGCGGTTTATTTCTCTTTTTTTTTTCTCGACATTGTATTATATAATACCGCTTCCTAATGTATGTATGTATGTATATTGTGTTGACTCGCATAACTGGTGCGACAGATAGACATTGGTAACGCTGAAGGGAAGCATAAGCTAGAAGATAACATGGTGAATTATCTCTTTTCGAAAGAATTCATGTTTGTCCAGAAAAATATCAAATGCATGTACATATTTGCAAAAAGTAGAGGCACTCAAGTCAGCTACACTGGTATTTTTCTTTTTCTTTTGATATACAATCCATGTCTTCGAGCTTATACTTTAAATCTCGTTTACGAATTAAGGTACGTTTATGTTGGAGCTGTGATAACAGCGAAGTAAAAGGAAGATTTGTTTCTCGTCGCTTTTATCGTTCATCGTACAAATAGTAAGCATTGTTCTGTTCGCTGCTCAAATATGAACACTTCCATTATAAAACAATAGAGTGTATTTCTACGCTTTGCTCTTATCATCGCTCTGATCGTTTGTCGCAGCTCCAACATAAATGTACCCTTAACGTATAAGTATACTTTGACGAGATGTATTTGGCAACGGACGCATTTAATGACACAGTGATAATTGACTATCGGATTGCGTTTTGCGTATCTATCAAACACAGAATAACTAAGACGCAGCATTTCATGTTTCAATTGCGCGCGCGCGTCGTTTCACTTTACTTTCACTTGTGTTTTAATTCACATAAATTCCTTGCCCAATAACAAAAATTGTACAGCTTGAATATTTCAGAAACGAGTTTTGACCGATGAGAGTTATTTCTGTGGCAACGATTTGGGGGGCACAATTTTTTTATCACCGATCAAATACCACATTAAGTTTCATGACCGATCAAAATTCGTAAACTCGAGCAATAGTCGTCTCCATTTACGCCAAAACAGTTGAAGTAACAGTACAAAGTAAAAGAGAATCTTGCAAGGTGGTACTGTACATACTAATATATGCATCTGAAAATGAAAAAATGTAAATTCAAGACGTAGTAGAACAAGAAGAAAAAGATCACGAAACATTTATCTTAACTTTTGTACACGGAGATGTTAAATTGACTACTACTACGAATGGAAAACATTGATTTTTCGGATGTTTGCGGTGTTTCAGCTGAATATTATAAAATCTTTGTAGCCAATAAGGTACTCAAGATAACAAAGAATATTTGAGGAATTTTATGTATTGCACTGCCCTATCAACAAATATATCTTTAAAGTATATGAAGTACTAAACAGAGGAAGTTAAAACTATTCTCGAAACAAAAAGTATTCCGTTAAACGGATAAAAACCTATCACAAAGTATTTTTTAATATTCAGCCTACGAAGTACCACATTCACCATTGCTACTTATGGATGGAGTACATGTACTGGGCCTTTGTGGGCATAAAAATTCTACACGAACAAGAAATCCCCATCACACTTTACCATTTATTCTTTCTCGTACGATATATCTATCGGAACGCTAATATACGCTATGCACGTAGGCACAGCCGCGATGGAGACTTCATTGATTTATAATTTTGTAACACGGATGTAAAAATTCGACCAATTTTAACTACTACATAATAGCGCGGAACACGACAACGAGTGCACGCATTATGGTATCAGACGCGTTTCCTCGTAGTGAAACTGAAATACATATCAACGCCGTTTCCGTTGGGTATTCTTCTTAAACTCTACTCTGAAATGTCCGCGGTTATCATCAAGATTTCATTAAGAGTTATCATTTTATAAAAATCTAATTTCCGCAGAATAATTGAATCGTACATTAATAATACACATTCGACACAACCACACACCAATCTCCATCAGTATTCAGGATCTTTTAAACGTTACTTCGAGTTTACACTTACGCCATTTTATATACTACACGTGTTGAGTTCACACTTAATGGCAGTAAAGCGCAGATCAGGCGAGTTTTTTAAAATGTTTAGTGCGTGTCAATGTAAGCGGGAAAGCTTACGTACGTCTCTTTAATTTGTCGCGTCGAAAGAATCTAATGGTTTAGGACTTTGGATATTTTTCCATCTACTAAAAATATTGAAAATTGCGTTATTTGCGATAAATCTAGATCATAGTATATTCATACGAATTATCTATACATGGACACCATCAGAGGTAGAAAACTCTGCTGTACTCGCTTGATGTGCGCTTAAAATATATGTATAATTGGTTCAATATGAACTCTCGATTCGTATGTATCCATTTATGAATCTATTTGAAATCTGAACGTCTGATTCAATTTCATATATTCACGATTACACTCATTAATGTTTCAGTGACAAAGTAGACGACGTAGCTGGCAACTTAAATCAATTTCAAATTCAAATCTTCATAAACATTCGATATACATATAGAGAGACATGCATTTTGGTATGTTTACATTTAAAGACGATAATTAATCGAGGATATGCTATCGAGGTGCCATTTCACATATGTACGTATGAACGAAACATTAATAATGAAACGATGTCTAATCACGAGTCTAGTTCAATTGATGTTCTCACACCATTTCCAAGTCTAGTAGACTAAATTCAACATTTCAAGCTCGAGTAAACTTAACTTCGTTAATCACAACGATCGACATTGCACTGTAAGACCGAAATTGAAAAGAATAAGAACAAGAAGCTTGATCACATACCGCAAAGAAATTAGAAATTCAGTCTTTGGTATGAAATACGGTTAAACAAATAAAGTAACCTTGGTGTAAATGTCACAATGTGTGTAGCTATGACTAGATACTCCGAGATAACAGTTGGCACTAGAAACTTAGCATCTATCTGCTATTAACCGAGTTCCCTTTGTTATTCACATATAGTTTTGGAATAACGAAAGAAGAAATACAATCGAATCATTGACGGTCTTAGAAGATGTGTGGCGCCAATTGTAGTTTCCATAAAGAAACGGGTCGAGCAAACACGGTTACTTGCCCTTTTTCCTTTCCTCCAATTAGAAAGACATAGAGCGGTGCTGGTCCGTACGATGGTGTTTCCGATTCATTGATGTCTGCTGCGGCAATCTTCGCCCGTTGTCTTTCAGCCCTTGACGCGCTAACTGCTCTTCTAGACGGAGATCCTAATGGCAAACTTTTTGGCGGTGCTCTGGGAACTCGTTTCAATTCTTGAAGCTCTAATAACTCCGCGAACGTTTGGGACGTTGATCTTCCTGGTTCGTCTTCTAAAACACTGTCCGGTGGACTATTTAACATTTTCGCGTATTTGCCGTCCTGGCCTTGTTGTTGTTGTTGCTGTTGCTGCTGATGATTTCTGCTCTCATCCAGTCCAAGATAATTTGGATTACAAAAGCCGAATTGACCTTCCCGTATCGTCGACGGAGTAACTATAGGGCGATATTGCTTACATTTTCTGCCTGATGGCCAGTCGTCATCGGCTAGAGGATCACCAGGACTTCTGGCCTCTATACTCGCATAGTCCGATGTTGATTCTTCACCTTCTTCTAAGTCAGCGAACCTGACTGATGCGGATGTAGGTATTTTTGTGGTGGTTGGAGTTTTCGGAGTTTGAAGTGCAGCCTCGTATAGATGTGAACTGTAACTCTCGCCACGTGTTGGTTGGCAAGCTTGATGCATAGCTGCAAAATCTCTGAAATTATAGTAAAATTTAACAATCGCGTGTTTCGCGTGTCGTACGTTATATAATTCGTAATTACGACTCGAACTCGTGTTTACCGTCTTTCCTCTTGAACTTCTATCAGTCTAGAAGTAGGGGGCTCTTTCCGTTCTTCGTTGTCACTATTGTCGTCTGGATCGACAAATACAAGTCTGGCTGCCTCCACAGGTGTCAGAACTGGCGTGGGTAAAGTGAGTGCTCGGAAATTCGGTACCGAAATAGGATCTCTGGTCATCCCACAGCTGCCAATATTGCCGCTAGTATTGGTAGTGTCGGTGGTTTTTAATGACGCGTCTGATGGCTTTTGCCTTCGTCGTGCTAATGTGTTGGCGCTTCGAGATTTCACCATCCCTGTAGACGGTTCGGTCACTTCGGCGTCCACTTGCTGAAAAGGATAATAGGAATTCGCCTGCGGGCAGGCTCAAATTGTCACATGCGTTTTCATTGCAAACGTAACACTCGATACGTGTGCTCGTAACAGAAACAAACAGAGAAAAATATATTCGAATTATGCTGCATTATTGTTGGCAGAATTTTAATGTCGCTTACCTCTTGTGGGCTCTCTTCGTTATCGTCTTGACCACTTAAAACGGAGTAGCTGCATTTCGTCGGATGACTTAGCCGTGATAAATTAATCTGCGACAGTTTCGAAATTTCTTTGAGAAAGCTTGGTCTAGTCGGCGCCTCGTTCGGCGATATTCTACTGTTGTACAGTCTCGTCCTTTGATTTCTCAGTTTATGTTTCGGATTGTCCACATTGGTCCCTCTGATTAACAATTCCGACACTGCTAAAGCAACGCTTTCCGCCCTCGGCTGGGGTTTTGGACCTGGCACAGACAATTTCTCCCACGTTTCTGTACCTGCGAACGAATTTCACATCGTATACTTTCGTCGATAACAATGCATCTTCATCGATTCTTTGATCGATTACCGAAATGAAACCTCCAAAGTTCGTTCGTAGCCAAACCACCGCTTTCTCCGCCGAATATTAGCATGCAGCTAGGAAGTCTGCACGCTGCGTGACCATGAAGTGGACCCGGTCCTGGTTTATTCTTCAATAGACACCAAGAAGCGGTATTGACGTCCCATCGCCAACAGTCGTTCCTTTCCTGAAGATCAGTCATGCCCCCGTAAATGTACATAGCGTCACCGTGTAAAACAGCAGAATGCTTGTGTCTCGCAGCTGGTCCGCTTTCACCCGACGATAGAAGGTGCCAGGATTCCGTTTCTGATGAGTATAACATTAGATTTTTATCTTTTCAAGTATCGTTACGTAGAAAAGAAATATCTGGCTGTTTTACCAAAATGAAACGCCCATATTTCAGGTGAACTTCCACGAAGGTCTTGGTAACCTCCGTAGATGAGCATCTGACCGCGATGAACTAGAGCCGTGTGGCCTCTTCTTCCTCTAGGAACTGCACATCCCCTTTGCGCTCTCACCTTTCTCCATAAATTACTCTAATGGTAACATACAGAATAATTGTTCACACAAATTCCAGACACGTGCAATCGTGTGAAATTAATTTATCGCATTCGTTTCGAAAGATTTTCGATTTTTTCCACTTAGCCAAGGCTTGGAAATTCTCCGATTTCGACTACGCCGGAACACGGAATACGACTGGGGTTGCCCGTAACAAAAAGCCCCGAGCAGCTCCAATTTTTCGCTCTCGTACTTTACAGTCTGAATAGGCTCGAGTTTAATACACGAAGTCACGATAACAATTCCAGTTTGCAGCTTTTTGAACAGTAGGAAAATTGCTTTGAAACGAAAATCCCAAGGTACGCGTTAACGGAATGATTGACTTTCCATTGTGAACATTGAAAAAAGAAACGAAATAGTCTGTTCGACGAGCAATGGGAATCGTGGCTCTTTTACTTTAATCGGTCGATATGTACTGTCAGGAAGAAAGGAGAAAGTGCACATCGTACATATAAAGGAGAGACGATGGAAGGAACGATGGTATATAGGCTGTGCAGCAGGGGTGCTGAAAGTAATTACGTAACTCGAAGTACGTGCCTAAAGTTGATAGGTCTGTACAGCCACTTGCGTTTACCCCGCATTACGACACCGAGGGGGTCGCGAAAGGGGTAGTGCAGTTGCTAAATTCGCCATCGACGTTAAAATGCTGTAAAATTAGCGAGACCACAGTTACCATCGACGGTGCAGAATGTTCTTAAACCTTGAAAGAAAATTAAGAACGATGAAAGATGAATTATTTGCTAATAAAAGCCGAAGGTGTAGAATTGAACTGTGGGCGCTAACGAAATAAAGGAAACGCATGTCGTGTTTACTCCAAGTTGATGTCAATTTTCCATGGTGCGTGGAATAGGAGTGGAAACCCATGGGGAGGATACGAATCGTTCAACTTCGAGGGTACAAAACTGAGTAGAAAGCTGCTGACACTGCTTATTACTCAGTCCCTTCTCTCTAACATATTACCCATATATGAAAGATCTTCAATATGTTTCGTTACTAACGACTTATCAGCGGTTCTTCCGAATCATTATTTGCCGTTCACGCGTCGAGGTGTCTCGAGGAAAATAACAGTGACAAATGGCATCTCCGGCGACTGGTGATTGCTTTCGACTCCAGAGATGACTCGACAACACGACGAACTGACTATCTATGCGAGCAACTCTTGTATTGTACGTTCCTACATTTTACCAGACAATATTTTTTGGAGGAGCACTCGAATCTGTTTTATGTCGAACCCTCGTGTGTCCTGATAACGATCCCGTAACTCGGTGTCGTGCCTTCCAGAGGAAACTCCTAATGATCTTACTTGTCCTGCAGGGGGGAGAACGCGTACAGGGGTCGCCGATATAGAATAAGGAGAGAGGAGCGAAAGAATCGCACCCTCGGGAAACCGCTAAATCAATAGGAACGTCATCGGGTACAACCAGTTTTACACGAGTACATCCTCTACTTCTATTTCCCTCGTCGAACAAGAGAGGGCTGTGTTTAGCAACCGGTGACACGCGACGAGGGACAACTACCAAGCGACTACACCGTACACTTGCGATTGTGCTACCGTTGTTCCCCGTGAAGTGGTAAAGACACTTTTGGGGGAGGACGAGGGTGACGTCGAAATGAACAATTAGAAGATACCTCCTCTATTCCGTGTTCGTGAAATGTATAGATAAACGCGTCCGTTGACACCATCGAACGATCAGCCGGGAAATTAGATAAAACGCAGCGAAGCAAGATATTGTATATCAAGATTGATACATGTTCCATGGCCCTCGGTCTCGTTTACTTTGAATCGAGGGTGCTGGAATCGTCCGCCGCGATGTCTGCAAGGGCTGATCGAACTGCCCGCAGGCTTCTATCTAGCTTCACCGAATCGAGTCACGTAAATTAAACTAAACGAAGCTGAATGTCGCGACGGAATTGAAATGGTGTATCGAACTCGGATCGGTTATGGATCGATTACAAACGTGTACTATGAATAATGTATTTTCGCTCGTAATCCTCTTTTCACAGAATCGAGCTTGGTTTTGTCGTGGGGTCGTTACGTTACCTTGACATTGTAAACCCAGAGCGGTGTTTCCGTGCCCGCGGAGAAGCTGAGTTCACCTCCGAAAACGTAAAGGCAATCCCTGTAAGCGACCGCGCTGTGCTCCTGAAGTGCCGGCGGTCTTTCTCCCCCAGGATGCAATTCTTCCCATTTGCTCTCGACTGTGAAGCAAAATAGAGAAAGGGTTGGTACCGCGTCGGCTCGTTATTCGTAATGTTTTTACACGGCAGACTTTCTGGTCGCGTGCTGGTGGATAAACGAGATTTACACGGCCTCGCTTGTTCTGCGTGCACGCAAAGAAAAGATGGAACGTCTCGCGTAGTATGTATAATTTAGTTATTTATTTTTTTGTATGCGTTTTGGTTTGTCGTCCGTGTTGTACACGTTAGACTGCTGTTTAGGGTGATACAATTTTGCATTAAATCATATCACGTCGGCAAGTAACTTGTGGGATAGGGCAATAAATTAGAAAAGAACGGGTACACGAAAAGCGATCGTGACGTTACAGGTGCCGAAAAACCTTTTTCACCACGCTAAATCTCACTTTCACCCGCCCCGGCAATCTACTACTCCGAAATAAATCCACCGAGTGGATGGGGCTTCCCAGAAACAGAGAGAGAGAGAGAGAGACAAGCAGATGGGGAGCATAGAAGGGTGGGATTGGAAGCTTAAATCTAAGCAGTGCCAAGGACACGGCAAAAAACGAAATGTTAACGCAACAACTTGGAGGGATAAGAGCATTATGTTCGACGTATTCAAATAACATATACCACGGCGGCGCGAGTTGCTAGCCAACTTTTTTTTCGAGAATGATACTTCAACGATTCACGGTTCTTGCATCCAGTCACGGGAAGAGTTAAGAAAGAAAAACAGGAATTGTTATCCACAGTTATATCGTATATGATCAACCGGTAGTCCACGCGCCGCGTCTATTCGAGGGTTAAAATTCGGTCTTCCTCACGGTGCAATCGCTTAACAAGACAAACGTTTTTTACCCTTCGGAAGTTTTAGGGAAGGAGGAAAAAAGGGACAGTCCCCTAATTTTCCCGCAAGAATGAAAGTAAAAGAAATCAGGGAAGCATGAAGTTACGTAACACGAACAAAGGAAGGACGAAGATTTCAAAGAGAGATTCGCTTCTGAAGTTTCCAAGTATCCGATTGAGGTATTGTGGAGTGATTTTGCAACATCCTGCTAACTCGTCCTCGTTTAACACCGTTAACTATCCAAGTCATAGCTTGGCACTGAAACGTGCTCGAGAACAAAGCCTATGAAATTTACGTAAGAGGCATAATGTTCTGGCTGAAGTAGTTGCAGCTCTTGTGGACCGACACTAGAGATGCCCGACATTGATTACGTACACGTGTCGTATCTAGTTTGCTACGAAGCAATGCTCTCCTTTGTCCGAAAGTGCTGTTCAGGGGGTAAAACCGTGATGCCTTTGATGGAAAAGAGATCGCTTCGGAACTTTAGCGGACGTGACTTGTACACGATCGGTAAATCAGAAATTTTTATCGGATGCGTTAAATAGCCTGTCGTGCTTTTTAAAAAACAGAAATATATATACTTGTATCATTTACATTCCATTCTGAATGAAGAGGGAAAGACGAGAACTTGTAACGTTGCGATAGAGATCCATTTAATGATTTAGGATGTGGAGCCAAGAGAACCCCTTGATATCCCCACTGGTTGAAAGCGAGGGTGAAACAAAAACGTTCAAAGATGAAGTACTCTTACGGTTCTTCGAGACATCATAATATTTTTGCAAGATCAAGTATCGACAATACTATGCTTTTAAAACACGCTGTGGATCCCTTCGGGCAGTGTTCGTCCCCAGGAGACAAGCTGCCACAACCAACCCTTCTGGTACTGCTTTAATATTCACTGGTACTCGCTGTCGAACAAACCCCCCCTTGATTAATAGAGAGTCTCACGAGCGTACGATAAATCGACACGAATTTTGTCGCATTACCCGCCCACCATATTTTCTTAAAAATATCAATTCGAATATTGACCACCTAGTCAAATTAATGTGGAATCTTTTAGCGTGTTGTCAATCAGTCGCTCGAAACTTACAAGTAATCGTCGATAAATTTACTATTTAAAGTAGAATCATCGATGATATTTCAGAACGATTAGGAAGCACGATAACATTCAAGCGCGTCGCGACGAAGTGATTAATACGATGATCATTACGAGAAGGTGCAATTGCAATTAATTCCCGTATGCTTGATCTACGCGGAGTCATAATTGTGGTGTATCCACCAGTGGCTCTGGTTGATATACGTGGGCTTTAATAATGGCATATTATTGATCAGACTGAACCCTGTTTAAATTCCGTGGCGCACCCCTCGTTCACAGACCGAGACGATGATGGGGTGCGTTGGTCAGAGATGTTGTTCGTGTACTGTACTTCGGGTACTCAGACATCCAGTATTAATACCCGTTAAAATTAGAAGGATCATTTCCCATCCTCGAATTTCACGTTTCCCTTCTGCTCTCCTAATCCTGTCCTATCGAATATTCTGTCGACAAGAAATGAAAAGCGACGACAATAATTATTACACTTACCGAGACTGTAACGCCAGATATCTTTGAGGGGAAGATTGCCGTTTCTTCCTCCAAGGAGGTACACGTGACCAGCGAGCAAAGTCGCGCTGTGCTTGCTTCTGGACGGTGGTGCAGGCCCATTTTCCGTGCCAGCTGCGGTTACCGAGCTCCACATTTTCCCCCTGCGACGGAAAAGCTTATGAAAATTTGCCCAAGTCGCGACTGTAAGAATGTAGCCGCTGAAAAGTAACAATGTCGATGCCTAAGTATCGTATTTCGTCACGGAAGACCGATTGAGAAACAAACTTTTGCTATTTTCGGTACTTTGGTAATTAACACGACAAAGACAATAGGTATGTACAAACGACTAAAATCTGTTTCCTCTTCGTCGCGGCAATTAGCAAATCAAAGGGGAAAAAAATGTAAAACTGTATCGTTGAACATCGTCTGCATTGTCTTTAAATTTATTACAGTGGCCATCCCTGTCGACGTACTTGAAATTCAATTACCAAAGCTTCGAAATCGAGTTTCGGGTAAACGAATGCACCCTCACGCACCCCTAACAGGCGTACGCAAATACGGCTGGGGCATAGGTTCACCAGCAGACGCGCCGCTACAAATGGGAATCTGGTCGGTGGAATGGCGTTCGTTTTGTACGGCGCGGCAGCGGGAAAGAAACACGTGAAAGGGAAATCAGGATACGTACTAGGGAAAATATTGAACGTTGTTTCCCTCGTCAGACATCTCGGGGAAAAAAGTTAATGTCGCGCATTTTATTGGCCGTGAGATGTTCGAAACTCCAAGAAAGTACGTACAATTTAATGGCGCAATTAAGAAATTGCAAGTGAACAGAGAAAAAAGCACGCAGTCTGTCATCCATTATTTTTGTTCGCTCGATACACGTGATTCTGAAACCGTGCAAAAGCTGCGATTTTTAATCTCTTATATTCGTGTAAGCTTGAATCTTAACAGGAACGACGACAAAGGCCCCGAGTAATTTTCACACCAGATACAAAGCTTCATTTTCCGCTGTGCAATCGGCGGGAGTCGAGCGTAGGAGAAACGCGGAACGTTTCTTTTCCACTAGTTCAACGATGCGTTTTTCCCGCGCACTCCGTTTCTTTTGTACGCGTGTTTTCGGTGTTGCTTTCGTGCTTCTAGAAGCAATAGAAATTCTCAAAGGGGAGCGTAGACGTCGTCTAGTCATTGTTTGGAAACGGGATATCGTGCGCGTGTTACTAACCCTTTCATGCATGAAAGGAAAACAGTCGGTTGGCCATGTGGTCCGAGGCAAAGCGGGACAAGTACTACTTACGGGGCCGAGAAGAGGCGTTCAAAGAACAGGGAGGCTCGGTGAATTTTCGAGTATTGTTTCACCGAAACGATATGCTTTCGTTCGAGTACTTTACGGATAAACGGATTCTGTCGCTGAAGCTCGAACGAAACCGGTTATCCGAGCAACGATGGCAATTTTATTTTTACCACGTTCTATCGAAAAATTCTATCGAAAAATATTCGATATATCCTGTAGGCGGACGGTAAGATTCGACTAGATTTTCCTCCTTCGACACCCTTACCGTTGCAAAAGGGGAAGGGAGAAATTCTACGAGGGGTTCGACGAAAGACCATCTCCGTCTCTCTCTTTCTCTTTGCTTAAGTCTCGAGTCACGAGGGGATGCGTCGCCGCTACCGGATTCCGAAAAGGGATCGCAGTCGGACAATTTCCTCCACAGCGTCAACACCGCGATTCTCTTGATTCCTGTATGACACAGCTGGATGTTCACTTCAAGGTTGTATTGTCATTTGCCCAAGGATCTCCCTGCCATGAAGTTGCTCTTTCTCTCTTATTCTCAATGATCTTCAATTATTCAACTACCAGTGAGTTTTAAATATCACTTTTGATTTTCTTTTACCTTCAATTGTCGTTTTTCGCAGAAATATTAATGACACCGACAGGATAAAAAATTTTCCACGGCGCAGAAACGAGTCGGAATATATCCCGAAATGCCAGAAATTTTTATCGACGTCGGACCAATGTAATTTTTGTTACGAACTTCCGTGGAAACATCATTAACGCATTCTCACGTCGGGTATCAAGACTGACTCTCATTACAGTGGATGCACATGCAAAGAACCACTTTTCACCGTGTACACCTCGTCGCGCAGTCTTTTACCCTTTTTTCTTTTTTTGCCCCGGGTTTTTGCAGCACTTTTCTTGTGCCGGAAGTACATCGCGAAAAGTCAACATATCGCGTGTGGCAACATTCATCGCCGTCCTACGAAAAGGAAACCTAGCGTCGCGTGTCGCGGTGGTTTTTAAACTCACGACGGTTCGTCGAACGAAATCTTTTAACGTTTCCAATCTCGTCCGATGCTATTCGACATTTTTCTCCGACCCTTTCGATTTCTTTTCCGTGAAATGTTTACCACAACGAGGACAAGTGTCGCGTTAGTTGACGCGGTGTGATGCGGAACATCATCCCCGCCGGTCGTCACGCACCGACAGTTTTGAATGAGACCCACTAGAAGAGAGAAACCCTTCATCGTGTCACTAGTGTCACTTGCGGTGGAATCTGTATAATTGCGCTGGATGGGGATCCAGGGGTGCAGTTACGTTTAACGTAAATCCTAGGCACGACGAACAACTCCTAGGTACTGGAACGATGCTCGACGAGCCCCCACAATTTTTCCAAATCGGCGAATTTCTTCCCCGACCCCGATTGTTCGCACGATAAATTTTCCCGTCACGGGTGGAGAATCTCGTTCACAGCAATTCGTTAGGCACACACGATGTAACGAAACCTTAGAAAAGAATCTCGTGTATAGAATGTGATGCCAAGTGATAATCCTTGTTTCTTAATGCCCGTGGTATCGGTGCCCCTGAGCAAGGTATTAGTCCGAGTTAGGCTTCTATAAATGAAATTAAAGGGACAACAGAAAAATTTGCAGAAGTTTGCGGTGGCTGTCGATCAAGCTTCTTCGATAAGCTTTCGTAACGGATGAGGCTCGTTCGAATGGATAAATAGATTTTAAACGAATGCTAGAGGAGGACGACTATCTTGGTCACGCAAATTCTGCACGTTTCGTAATGCACAATCCGATGTACCTTTACATTCTCCTTTCCATAGTCGTGTATGTAAGTGTAACTATTGATTATCTTTTGATCTATATCAAAGCGTATGTTACTCCTTTCCTTCCTCAATGACGTAAAGTCCCAGGGACTCCGAAGATATATAGGATATGGCGTTTAGTCGCCGTTACGCGAAGAACATTGATTTTCCAGGAGGTTAAGGACACCGTAAACTGCATAAACTGCATCCACCACGTGACCTTATCTAGCCGAGGCGCGACTTATAAATACTCTAGAATTTCTCCCATGATTACCCATCCAGGTCACCGGTTAGTTTGAAAAACCAACCACACTTTTTTCATGTCAATGCAATTCGTGTTTTGCGTTAGATCTTAAAAATCGTATACTTCGTCGATTTATCGTCGACAGCGATCGTGTTAGAACGTGGCCAATAAGTGGAGTGTTAAGTTTTCGGCTGCTTCGACCCACGATAAATCTCGAAGAGCCCTTCCGGGAAACATTGAAAGAAAACGGAATTGATGGCAGGGGTGGCGGTAACGCAAGATGCCCGAGGGTAACGCAATTTAACAGGCTTACCTCTCTACTCGGTAAACCGACTATCCCGTTAGCTTTGGCGAATGAAACTTGTGACCCACATGCAGGCGACGATGAAATCCCACTAAGCTGGCCTTTACGGTGATAAGAACGCAAGTCGATGCTCTTCCAAGATTAATCTTTCGTACGTCGGAGATGCATAGTCTCATTGATAGAGATTAAAATCTATCTTAAGACATGGCTCGAACGAATATACCTTCGACGGGTTACCAAGTTACCATCGAATTACACTTTTTACCTGTTGTTCGAGAAAGAGAGAGAAACAGAGCGATTGGAGGGGAAGGGAGGCGGGGTGCAACGCGATCAAAGTACCGGGAATACAGACTTGGAGCAGCACACACGAGCCACTATGCGGACGAAACGGAAGTTTTTGCTTAAACATGCTTCACCGCGACACGTTGACTATGTACATGTGTCTACATATATCACCCTGCATCGTGTGAACGGTGATAATGTTTTTCATTTTGCCTCGTACCGAATGTTCGATGCGTCGCTTGGAGCATCTAAAAGTGATCGGAATTCGTCCACATTTTCGGCCGTAACGTCTGTCACACGAACGTTCGCTTATTTTACAAACACTTCGCCGATAGAAACCGTCGGATGCGTCGCGAAACGAGTCCACCGAACTCTTCCAATCAACATCGATTATCGATGGACGGATTGGTTGATCGTAAAATTTTTCTCGATCGGATCGCGAGCTCTTATTGTCATGAATACGAAGGAAAAGAGGAATACACGACGGATGCCACGAGGATAGAGCCACTATTCGTGTACAGCGTATCTTCCGTACTGCGTCCGGGTCGAGCACCTACCTCGTCGAGTCGTCCATCGAGGACTCGACGCACGCGCCCAATGGAAAAGCACCCCCTGTCCACCCGCAACGGCTCCATCCCCTCTGACTCGGCCAGGGGGTGAACATCCGACCGTTCTGTACCGAACCCTGGATTGACAGCGATAGACAGCAATAGACAGCGAGATGACTGTCGTCGAAGAAACGATTCTACATGATTAGCTCCGGTTCGAAGATAACCAAATCATTCCTTTCCTGGATAGATAGACTTGAATACCATTAACAGAAAGTATCTGTAATTTTGGTTCAGTCTCCTCGATCGTACTATGCGAGTCACAGTGAAAGCAGTGTCAGCTACACGAACAATAAGATATGTAGAAGACACCAATTTCCAGATGTATCTATATGGTGTTTGAAAAAAAAAAAGGAATGGAATCTGAAAAGACTTTAAACTCAAGCATCGAATAGGTCATTGACAAGAGATACAGCATGGAATGTTCCGTCCTAACCCAGACCGGACTGGAACGAAACTGCTTCCAGTGGAAATTTCGACGACAGAATAACGCGAGTATGGGCTGCACATGCGCCGGCGTCGGTCTCCATGGAAACGGGATGCGAGCGACCGCGTGTGAATGCGTATTGATTACTCTACTCTTGCTCCATTCCGCGATCTCTTGGTCCTCGTCGTATCTTCTCTCCTGCCGCCCCGCCGACCATGGCCTCTCCTCTTTTTTTCGCGGCTTTTCCTCTCTTCCACCCTGGTTCGCGCAACGAATCTTTCCGTTCCATCAACGACCGTCAACTTCTTCCACCCCTTTTCTCTTCAAATTAGCCCCGTAACGTCTGTGCGCGCGCTTCTTTGCGTTCATCAAAGATCTAGATCTGTTAAATTTATGACTTTAAAAGACGCTCCGATTTCACAGTCAACTCCAATCGAATCAACGGATTCGTGTCTCTCTCGGGGGTGAATCTCCGCGAGGACTTTGACCGATGAAATCATTTCGGAGGTAACGCACGCTTGCCGTAATCACGCGTTTCCTTCTGCCACGTTGTGAACAGCTTGCTTGGATTGATACGCGAATTTCGTGGTACGGTGTGGAACAAATTGCAAGTGGAACAAATTGCTTTATTATATTCGACTATTTTGTAACGTCGAAATTACGCTGGAAAATGTAAGGGAATGATCGTCGTAAAGTTACGAGTAAGGAGTATAGTTAGTTGTTTAGCGCAAGTTTTATCCAGAAATAAACCTTTTACGTTGAAAACACGACTCTCTCTGGAACCGCGACGAGAAAGTAGAAATGGTGGAGAAGAAGGGTACGTTAGCGACACGCATCTTAAACTTCCGGGAAAATTTACTACTGACCGGACGATAATTAACAGATGTGCCAACACGAACGTAGGTAGAAATTTGTATTTAAAATTTTACGAATAAACGAATTACCGATTCGAGTAATCACTTTGGATACGTTTTACTTAAACGTAAACTCGAGGATAATCGGTCGTGTAATTCGAATGATCCTTGCCGATGTTTTACCGTCGCAGAACATGAAATCGCACGATCTCTTTCGTAACCGTGATAATTTAATTATGAGTTTTCCTCGAAATGTGAAATTTTATATAAAACTCTGGTAACAAAGCGACGTTAATTATACAGTTGCCGTGACGGTGGAAGCTTTGTTGACTCACTCGCGCGACTTTATTTTCACCGACACACTTCCCTGCACCGTTTTGTCACACTTTGTAATTCACAGGGACGCAACGAAAGCGCTACAAAATCTTGTTATCTAGAATGCTGTCGTTGTATTTTATCTTTGTCGCGTTCGTAACAGATAACCGTAGAAATGCACTGGCACGTTATTCGAAAAATTGGACAAGAATTTACGTAACAAGGATATATAGTGTAAAAGAATTTTAGTCAGCGAAAAAGGTACAAAGTCAACGTGCACCAGTCCTGTAGGGTGAACGTGCGACAATACCCCATGCGTGACCACTCTATAAAAAGGAGAACCTCCTTCGAGGAAAGAATCACTTTCGTGACATCCTTTTGTGGAAACACATCGAAACTGCTTCGACATTGTCCGACTGGATTTGTTACCGTCATGTTGCAACGCTTCCTTCGGTATTCCTTGTTCGCCATTGCTGTTTGCTGTGCCCTTACCGAAAGAAATGGATACACTTCGACATCTGAGCTGACGAAGGAAAAACCTACCGAGGACAAACTGTTAAGCAACATCGTACGTGCTAGAAACTCCTCGAATAATCTTGTACGTTCGTCGAGCAACAATACCGATGCATACGACAGAAGTTTAGACAAAGAGTCTAGAGCAACGATTCAACGGGTGGAATCAGAGTCGAGAGATAAGTCAAACGTTCTCACGATACACATAGAAATTCGTTATATATTGTAAAATCTTGCCACACGACCAATTAAAATCTGCAAGTTCCAGCTGTTGCGGGCCAAGGTACGGTTCCAATGCATCGATTCGACCCGATTCATCCTACGGCAAGACTTCGACGGGTAGCAATCGATACTTGACTCAATACGGTGAACGTTTACCGGTCGATAGGTAATATCTGACATTACACGTGTGTTTTTAGAAAGGGACGCGAGAAAGTGGAAGATTTCTAATGAAAAGGTAATCGGATAATGTGTAGATACGGGTGGCAAACTCAAGGGCAACCGCCGGATTCGAACGGAATCACCCCGCGACCTGGACACGGACATCATACTGGCGTTGCGCTTTACGAACCGAGTCAAACAGGAGACAGGTAACCGATTGTTTCGTGATTTCAACCGATACGATTTCCATGCCGTACCTTCACCACTTGGCACGATTTCATACAAATATCAGGTTTGCTTTCCGTCCGAGTTATGGAAGTGAAAGTCCACGTAAACCCAGTGGCTACGAGACTGGTGGCTCTGGAGGATATGTCTATGGTAATGGTGGTTATGGTGGATATGGTAGCGGGAGACCAACTAGCACAGCCGGATCCACATCGAACGCCGGTTATGGAATTTCTGGAACCTTTGCTAATGGCGAAGAATTTGGGCCCACGGAATCGAATTATCCCGAAGGGAGCGTTCACCCACATCCAAATATTCAGACGCAAAAGGCAATAATTAAGCATTTGTAAAATATTTATTCCATCGATATTCTTTTTTCACCGTTTATTCGAAACATTATTTTGCTGAATCTTCTTCGACAGGCCGTAGCTTTGAAAGCATTGGCCGGGGTTGCCTTAATTGGTGCAGCTGCTGCTTTAGCTACGAATCCGATTCTTCTACCAATTGGTATCGTGTCGGGAAGGAAAAAACGATCGAATTTCTCGAACCAAGAAGAAGAAGCGCGTATTGAGTACGTTTCGAGAATTCTGAAAAATAACATTTTCAAGGTAGTCCCATTTTATTCTACTCAATATGTATTCTCGATGAACCTACTATCATTCTTCTGCGCAATGATATTAGGCCAGGTTCCCCTCTTTTAATATAATTTTTGTGTTAATAAACAGCGGTACGATAGTGCAAGCGAAAATAAAAGATTCAAATCAGCTCATTAAGCACTCGTTAAGATGACGGATGAGCAGAATCGACGCAGCGGTTTCGCGGATTGTGTATATCTTTTACATTATTAAACCAGGGATCGAGAAAGCTTCTGAAATTATCACCAGGATATATCGTTGAACGATTTCAAACAATGTTTTCGGAAAAAACATTATGAGCACATCTGTCAGTCTGTCTGTCAACTGGTAAAACGTAGCAAGCACAGTTTAATCAAATGGTGGAAATCGGAATATGTTTGTCTTCACATTTGCAAAATCGGAAGATACCAAACACGAGCTTTTTTTTATAAACATCCAAAGTAAAATTACTGTAAGCTATATTTAAGTACAGAATTTAATTGATACAGATACTTATACTAAAATAAAAATTAATTTCGGTCTCGGAAAAATACCAGATGGGCGTAGTTATTTAGATGCCTAATACTTGAAACGGTCGACCTTCCGGAATTCCTCAAATCCCCACTCTCCACATGAGGCCCGGTGGTGGCGCCATCGATCACCTGGGCCGAGAGCGTGGGTTCACGGAGCCTCCGTTGGAGGCGCTATAGACCCTGCACAGAGGCCCGGTGGTGGCGCCATCGATCACGTGGCCTGAATGCGTGGGTTCACGGAGCCCCCGTTGGAGGCGCCCTAGACCCTGCACGGAGGCCCGGTGGTGGCGCCATCGATCACGTGGCCCGAAAGCGTGGGTTCACGGAGCCCCCGTTGGAGGCGCCATAGACCCTGTACGGAGGCCCGGTGGTGGCGCCATCGATCACGTGGGCTGCGAGCGTGGGGTCACGGAGCCCCCGGTGGAGGCGCCCTAGACCCTGCACGGAGGCCCGGTGGTGGCGCCATCGATCACGTGGCCCGAAAGCGTGGGTTCACGGAGCCCCCGTTGGAGGCGCCATAGACCCTGCACGGAGGTCCGGTGGTGGCGCCATCGATCACGTGGCCCGAAAGCGTGGGGTCACGGAGCCCCCGGGGAACGAGCTAGAGACCCCGTGTGTGTGTGAGGAAACAAGGGCATCGAACCCCCGGAGCATGCACAAGAATTTTGAAACGTGATCCCTTATCATTGTTGCTCGTACGAATCTGGAGCTCGGTCTAATGTTGCTCGTGCAACTGTTGAAATCTAACTGACACATGTGCGTGCTTCCGTGAGCAAATTATATAGTAACCCCAGCAACCATGGCAGTTTCTGCAGATACTACTACAGCCCAAGTTTAAAAGACTTAGGCAGTAGTTAGTT